>NC_063207.1:24224260-24524260 GCF_017589495.1 Alosa alosa
GAGAGGGAAAAAAAACTGGGCCTGTACAACGCTTTTTCCTCTTATGCGGCTGCAGTGCATATGCTTGGGTTGGCTGCGGATCAAACTGGAGGAGCGGGGGGATCCAGAGAGAGGGTCCTGTTTCAGCGGCACATACTGCTGTGTTTATCTGTTCCTTCACATCTCCCCCTCGCACTTTCCTTTTCAAATAGACAAATGCCCGATGACTGCGAGCTGCAAAGTGTAAAGGATGTGGCCGCAGCAGCAGCAGCAGCTACAGTTTTAGCTGCAGTGTTTGTTCTGCCCTGGGAACACACCTGGCCAGTTCCCCAGAGGACAGACTGACCCCCCACCAGCACCACCACCACCACCACCATCACCATACCTTCTCACACACACCCACCCACTCCCTCCCGCCAACTTCCCAAAAAGGCCAGTGCCCTGCCATGAAAATTACCTCCACTGTAATCGAGATCCAGGCAGATTATTCTCATTTGATTGGCTAATGACCACCTGAATGGGATTCCTCGTGTAATAAGAGCTCCATTTGACAAGACACTGAGGGGCTCAGCGTATCAGTCACTCCATTCTCACATAATTAGCATTCTACTGTATATGGGAAAAAATGTTCTTGCGCAGGCTGCAGCACAGTTGTGTGATTGTCCTCCGAGAGCGGCTCTCTGAGTCTGCGTCTGTGCGCTGCGCTACCCAGGTCCATGTGAGCAGACTGTACACGTTGAACAGCTGAACGTGTCCTCCATAATGATTCCCATGTATCACGTAATTGCAAAATAATTGCACCATCTGAACTACTAACAGGCGGTATATTTTCAGTGCTTTTCAGCACTGTAATGGTGTGAGAGTAAAACTAACATTTCTCCCCATCTCCCCCCCCTTCAACCTGCCATTATTCTCCATAGACCCCAGAAAACCAAATTAATCCATTGATCTGCCAGATAAAATGATGTGTCCAGAAATGACACACCACTTGAACATCATAGCCAATATGTTCCGTAAATCACAGACTGACTGTGCCATCATTATTGTGGGTGAAGGCCTCAAGCCTACTCATGTATTCCTTCAGTGCTTAATCAATGCATTAATCTATCCATTCATTCTTTTATTGATGTATTATAGGACAGCGACTTGTCTTAGGCACAGAGTGGGACACTAGAGTCCTCTCCATCATCTGAGGTCTGTAATGGGGGCGACACTATAAAAAAAAGTAGTAAGTGGCGGAAACCTGACTCTTTTGTTGAAAATTCAGGTTGCGCTCAATAGCGAGGATCAATGGAGGATTTAATGTTACTCTTGAATTACATAGCGGAGTACAGAGTGGAGTGTGTGTAGTCAGTCGATAGATAAACTGTCAGTGTGTTTACTATGTAACTAACTCAGAGAGAGGTGGCTCTGTAATTCAATACTATTTTAGTACCACCACAAATAATAAAGACAAAGAAACTTGGCCCTCGCAATGGTCAGTACGATGAACGCGGAGGCGAGGGGTGGTGGTGGGCCGGAGAAGGATGGAAATCAATAACCCATAAAGAAACACCCCGAAGTCCATAAGGATACAAACAGCCTCTGACAGAACATGCTTGCATGTACAGTATGCGTTTACAATGGAGTATTTCTGCGGCATCACACAGCTGATTGGAGGTGATCTCCAGGCTGGAGAAGTGTACTCCCCACCATCTGCTATTAAATATAAGACTGGGACTTTGTGTTCTGTTTAGGTGAATACGATGAGAGAGCAATGCTGCGTTTTCTTTTTTTTTTTTCGACCTGAACTCGGGGTCAGGGTATTCAGCTGAAATTCCTCTATTACCATCGCATTCCCACAAAAATTACCTCATGTCACAGAGGAGCAAGAGAGTGGCGAAGAAAAAAAAGTGAAAGAAATCCATCTTTTCCTCCCCCTCTCTTCTTCTCTTTGCAGATTAGCGTATACCTACAGCCGAGCTGGGCGATGTGGAACTTTGTAAAATGGAACAGTTAAGTGCTTCGGGTATGCTGGTATTGGCTTTCAGTGTCATTAACTTTCCAGGAGTGAGCAGGTTTCTGTCGCCACTGACCAAATTGCTTTAAATGCAGAGCAATTACACGGATGAGGCCAGTGCTTACAGGATGAGGAAAGTATAGTTTCTGTAGTAAGACCCTTTGTAATGGGATTATTAGTGAGTCTGTCTGTAAGGACTGATTTCTTCTTTTTTTGTGTAGGGGGAGACTTGCTTTCCAGCACTATCCTATACCTCATGTTAATTATGAGATTACCCTTTCTAATTAAGAAATGTGAAAGACTGCTTTAATAGGTCATTGAAATGCAATGGCGCTGCCCTCCCCCCTTCCTCATGTATTACATCCCCACTCCTCCTAATTTCATTTTTCAATGGCACTGCCGCCTTGCACAGCAAATGCACAGACTCCCTATTCATTTTCTAGGTTAAAATGTGTTAGCTTGGGGCTTAGACATAGCTTAAGCATGTTTAGGTCATGCTGAGCATATCGAGAAAGCCACGCGGGCTCTTCCCTTTGATATATGTTTGCGGCATAATGTGTGGGTTTGAAAATCAATGAGAGGGCCTCTTTTGATCACAGTTGTTGTCCCTCGTCTCAAGGCTCTCTAAAATTAGTCTGGAGCGTCCCGTCACTAAGGCGAGGTGCCTCGCTGAATGTAGAGACACCTTTTGACATGAACATGTCTTTTCTTTTCAATTGTAGGCCTATCAGTGGAGCACTGAAAGGTAGAATGACTTTAATCAGTCTGAACGATGTATCTGAAGGGGCGGATACTCAGTGATGACCACTGGCCATCTCTGCTTATATATGCATGCTTATTTATTGAGCCATTATTTCAATAGAACAGTAGCACCACCCGTAGACATCTTCAGCATCAATACAGAGCCTCTATAACTGGGTCTTTACCCGTAAGCGCCCCTAACCTTATTTTACGGCTCAATCACACACCCAGTTCGATTTGTGTGAGGCTATTGGAAACACTATATAGGGCATAAAATGGGCTTAGGGATATACAGATGCTACTGCTCTCCAAAGGGTGGTTGGGGTGGTGTGTGTGTGGTGTGTGTGTGTGTGTGTGTGTGTGTGTGGGGGTGTCAGGGCATTCCTAGGGCAATGGTACATGAACTGTGCCTTACGAGTCACCCAGGATCACCCACCCACCGCTTACTGTCCCACCCATAAAAACAGGAGTCTAGCAGGAAGGGCGGGGCACTGCTTCGCCACGTTCCTGTCTGCGTCGCCTCTCCCTCGACGGAGACCTGTCTGCTGTCACAGTGGCCAGACGACGTGTTATTTTGGTCCTGTCTGTGAGAGGCTTATGCGGCAACAGTGGAGGCAGCAGCAGCGGCAGAGGCGGCAGGCAGGGTGCTCTGGGGAGCCAATAAAATCATTGCGCGAGTCCTGCTCGGCGGAGATGGGAGTTCCCGACTGCGCTCTGAACTCCCGGAGATCCCAACAAATTTGCTTGTTTGTTTTAAAGAGAGATATTGAAGGTGTAGCTGAGAGCGCAGTATATTTTTAATGAGTGTTACATCTATCCATAATAGATATGGATTTACCATACTGTGCATGAATAGTTCATGTCTGGCTGTAAATTATTGAAAATAACAATACCTTAAAATGTTCTTCAAAAAAAGGCCATGCTTGGGTGTCTTGATGTATTCTCAGAGGCAAGGTGAATTTGGTGCGGAGAGGCCCTGGCACTACGATGTCCTCCAGAAGAACATCTCCTCACAGCATGTACACTGGGACGCACACACAACGTCGGGACAAGTAGTAAATGGACTATCTGGCACTATCTGTCTACCCCCGTCATCCCAAGATGCAAGCTGAAGATCATTACTGTGTCTATGTTGTCCAGTGATGTGTGTCTTTTCTCCCGTGTAATCAAAAGCGTGTTTTAAGAAATGCACAGCAATTGGAAAATTGCCAGTGTGCATGTTTCCCTGGCCACATCCTTGAATTATTGTCTGTTTCTTTGACAAGCTTGCCGTTAAGGGAGCTTTAGGCTATATTGCCTTTGTAAACACAAATGAATTTCAAGCATAATGCAGGAGCACATCCTTGATTAAAATAAAACATTGGGCTATGTTAGACTCATAAGTAAATAAATCCCATATGACCCAATCTACACTTGCATTTGACCTGGCCTCAAACAAGATAGTCCATGCTTTATCTTTTCTTGTAAACATTTCTTTTTATCTTCTTAAGGTGATTTTTTTTTTGTGCAATGCTATTAAATACTTCTTGTAAAAGTCTTAAAAAGCTTTTTTAGAAAGGGAATTATTTTTAAACTGAGACCATAGCGATGAAAGCAATGTTTTTTTGAGGACACACAGGCAAATGCAGTATTTAATCAGGAAGGGGACACTGGCCAGGGATACTAGTTAGGGACAGGAAAAATGGTCGGAGTGGGGATTGCAGTCCGTTAAAAAACCTTGTAGCATTGCATTCATTAAAATCGGCCCCTTGTAGTAACCCAGGGCTCCTGCAAAGCACCCCTGGAGGACACCGCGCGCTAATTATTTACTGAAGCAGCAGAGTTCCTTTCGAATGGGACCCCGTGCTGCTGCGAGCCGTGTGGGGTGGGCCTAATAGGGTAACCTGGGTAACATCTGAACCAAGGTAGAAAAGGAGGCAAAGAGGGGGCGCACATACACACGCACACACAACACACACACACACAAACACACACACACACACACACACTCCATAGTAAAGAGGATTGCTATGGTGACTGTGGAGAGGGGGGTCCTATAGTAGTGACCGGGAGTGGGAGGGCCGAGGGGCCGAGGCAACGCTCAGTATTAGATTACAGATGCATATGAAAGGCCGAAGGGGCTGTTGTTGAGTTGGCCAAAATTGCATGCCCTTAAGCCATTGTTCTTAACTTCCCCAGTAAGGCCTGAGTGGAGGTCTAAAGGAGGCTGACAGTTTTTTTTTTTGGGGGGGGGAATGTTTTGTGCTGTTATCAGAGTAGAGGGAGGGGGGATTTGGTTGGCATGAATGGGGAGCATTTGCACTCATTTATTCCCCTAGCAAAAGAAGCAGTTAGCCTGCATTTCTGCTGAATGGACGTGATTTTTTTTTTGGTATAGGGGAGCCTTACCAATCTCCCATGGCAAACGGATTTCATTTTTGAGTGAGGACTTGCGAGGTGTCATCTTTCACCATATTGAGCTACGGGGGCTTGGTTCAGGCTTCGTGGGAGAAGAGACAGGGAAAAAAATAGAAAATGAGAAAATGCCCAAATCCATGCATCTGGGCAGCTGGCCAAACACACTTTTACTGGTGGATAAAAAACAAACTGAGGAATGCTGAGGGGGCCTAAATGCCAATATTGCTCTCTATTTGATCAAGGAAGGTAGATTATAGGTGGATTTTACATGTTTATTTGTAGCTTTGAAGCCGCTGATGGACTGAGCATATACTTTAAAACCCAACAGCTTCAGCAAACAAAATTTGTAATTCTGGACCGGATTATAGCCTTAGAGTCTCATCGCAGCTTTACATACACTGTATGTTATGGTGCATGTTGTGCCAGACAGTGATGATGTGTCTAAAATCAGGATAATGTGTGAGAAGAGACTCAAAAGGCTTGGGGCCACATTTAATGAGAAACAGCAAGATGTCCACAGTTAAACAGATTAGTTTGACCACTTGACACATCTTAATCTGAAGTTTATACAGATGATTGCAGCTCCTGCTGGCGCTTTTGGTGACTCATCTGCTTTTTTGAATGTCCTTGCTGTACTCTGTGGGATAGACACACATACAAAAAAGCCATGGGCAGATCCCCGAGGTCTTAAATAGTAATCCTTGAAGCTCTCTTGTCCTCTGGGCCTGAGATGTTTAGAGCCCAGCATCACAATGGTGAAATATTTCACAGAGACAGCGCTGTTGCCAACAAGGTCTACTAACAGAGTCTTACAACAACATTAGGTCTAATATTAAATTCCGACTACTTTACCGTTCTGTTTAAATCATTAGATAATTTCCCCAGCAATCGGTTGATTTGGATTATTAACAGTCCTGTTGAATTGTAGTAGATTTGTATGGGATACCACAGCTTGGCAGCAGAATGGTGAAGCTCTACTGACAAAGTTCTAAGTGGATCCCATCACACTGCAGGAAGGTGGCCTCAGAGACCTCGGACACTGGGATGCTTAATTTCCAGACCTGTCACCTTACATCCAGCTTAACCCATGTTTATTCTGAGTGAATTTCCATGTGTGTGGAGACTGGGGAGATGCTGAAACACCATAGGGGAATTGGGCCTTTACCCCTCCAACAGACAGACACACACACACACACACACACACACACACACACACACACACACACACACACAAATGTGTGGGGACAGTAAATATCACTGGAGCAGATGGGGCTGGTGCACTCTCTGCACCTCGTCGAAAGGGCAACAAATGGATACCCATCAACAGCAAGAATTGCCTCAGGGCACAACAAAGACATAGTCTAGTTATGAGCAGAATTTTACTAACAAATTTGCTGTACAACTATTGAGACACATATATTGAGACACATTATATATACATACTCAAAAATAGTCGGTGTGAGAGGGAGAGGGATAGAGAAAGATAGAGTGAGAGAGGGAGAGAGAAAGAGAGAGAGATTCATTTACATTTTGGAGTACAATTGGGTCATAGTGTAGTGGGATGATTTCTTTGTGTTGATTTTCTACATAAGCCTATTTGCTAATCCTGCTTACGCATCAGAGAGTGGCAGCTGATTCCATATTTCTTATCTGAGTCAGTCCTAAACATTCGTGTCTCTGTGGAGACTCCAGTCCTTATATTTATCCGTCCGCTAGTCTGGCAAACACATTTATAAATACCTTCCCCTCTCCCTCAAATGCCCTGCAGTGTGAGTATGCTCGTCTCAGTTCAACAGGACATTAGGGCTACTATGGGCCACTCATAGGCCTCTTGGCTGCTCTTAAGTGAAAATGAGCTATATGAGATTTGAATGAAAATTAATCATGGCACTTCCATCCCCCCCTGCCAAAAACCACATCCTATGACCTTGTGTGACTGAGAAGCTGATTCCTCAGCAGAGCCTGTGACAGAGGCTCCTCTGAACATGCGATAGCTAACGTATTTCGCAATCCACCAGTGGAGCAGGAAGCTGTGGGTAAGAGACTGTGGGGACAAACTGCTTAAAGAAACAGCAGATAAGCAATCTGCATGTCACTGCTTCAACACACTCCCCCCACACTCACTCCGCTTTTTGTGAAAGAAAGGACCTGTTTAGCTTTGAGGCCTGGGGAAGGATGCATTGTTATTACCCCAACAGCGTTAGTCAGCTCCACGAAGAATGAGACGTGCCCGCGTGGCCCAGTGGGGTGTTGTCAAACTCTGATCTAATGCACTGTGCCACTCCAGACTGCGACTGTGGCACACTGAGCAGGCCTGCGTCGCAGAAATATACAAATATAACCCCGCCGTCTGGGTCCACATGCAGAGACAAATATAATTGCGGCCCTGGCATGTTTTTTTTCTCTCCAAGGGTGAGGATGTAGATTGCCATGGCACCTATCTGATGTCCAGTTTAACTAAGCTGAGAATCTGGAAATTGTCCACAGCCATGGGTTCTTTTCGCATGCACCTTTAAAAGAAGGTGTCACGTATGGCATTTGGCTGTGACATGAGGCGGCGATATGAATGATTTAAGTGCTCGAGGGACTGGAAATTACTTTCTTTTGTCACCACTGTTTCCCCCTGCTGGATTTTGTTGATGGTATCTCGTTCTGAGCCTCCCGTGCTGTGCTGTCTGCATTTCCATTATATTCAAAGAGGAAATAGAGGGGAAATTTCAATGGGTCACTAATTTCATTTGACTGTGTTCCAGTGGCATTAGGCCACTACAGATATTTCAGAGAAGCACAAAATCAATGTACAGATTCAACTGGGACTCAACCAGATTCCATTAGTACCTTTGACCAGTGGGTCACCTAAAGTAATAGCCAGATGATTGTTTTATAACAAAACTGCAAACAGGCCTTATGAAACCTAAACTAGTGCATTAATGCAAAGCTGATATCCATAATATTGCTAGCCTTAGGTAATAAATCAATTCATCTGAGGCATGATTTGTGGTACAAAAATATTGTGCAGTGGATTAATGATTTTCATATGATCAGATAGAAATAAGTCATGTGCACATGTGTATAGTAGAAGTGTAGTGCTAGGAGAGGAGTGCAGTAGCTGTTTTGCAAATAAATAGACAAGTCATAGGCTTATCTTTTCATTCTTATGTCATAAGTCATTCTTATTTTGGTCTTGGCATTTTAATTAATGTTATGGTTTTAAGCCTGATGGGTTCATTTAGTTGTCATCAGCACAGTATTTGAGATGATAACGCCCTGCTTGTGCACATAATGTACACAAAACACAGAAACCAACCATACAATATATCAGCCTAACTAAATTATTCTTCTGCAGATGCAAAAGAGAGTAGTTTGGTTAAATGCTCAAGGTCAGATTTTACATGAATTCTCCATTTGTTTTTGTTTTTTGTTCTGTAAGAGCAAAATAACCACCCAGTTAAACATCCCTTTGGTGCAAAACTGACATCAAAATCACCTTTAGATACCATCAACTTAATATATCCCTGCCTCAAACCCGCCTATAAAAGCCATAAAAACCAGTTCACCACTGTGAGGCTGATTGAGGCAGATTGGAAACACAAACGCCAAGCTCCAGCAGCATTAGAGAGCCCATGCTGTGAGCTCACTCCCTATTCAAACTGGCCATAGAAACCCACCAATCAGATTTCAGGCTTTGCAAGGGGCGCAAAATTTGATCTCTTAAAGCAACGGCACCCTGGCAGGGAAGCTCAGGCGAAACGCAACACCAACTGCAGTGAAGCACTGCTGTGAATATAAACATGGTAAACAAATTCATGTTGCCCTGTCTTTCAAAACAGAAATACATTACACAACTCACGTTTAGTGCAAAGTAACAATCTTATGGAGGGTCATGACTGTCTTGTTGCTTAAAAATTGTTTATTGGCCCTGCATGCACTGTTCTAATATATTACAATTGAAATCATTGAGAAATCAGTTGAGATAAAACAAATTCCACTTAAATCCAACATAAGACATGTGTGCCCAATGTGAATATAGCTATCCATACAAGCACTGATTTTTAAACTTAGACTGGCCATCATGTTAACTTTCATTCAGAAATTGAAAGAACAGTGGATGGTGGTATGTATTTGTTTATTAAAAGATGAGTCAAAGATTCACACTTGGAATGTGAGGTAACTACTGCCATGTCTTTGAAACCTTTCACTGGCATATAGTTGTAAGTCATATTCCAAACTATGTATTCAAAACAGACTTCATATGTAAGACCCACATAAAAATAAACAAAATCTGTTTAAGTGCAAGAAACAAAATACAGGTTTATGGTTTGTTTGTTTGTTTTTTTTAGAAAAGAAGGCAGTCTTAAGTTCAAAATAAAACGTTCCATTTTATGAAACAAGAGTGTGGAATGTACTTTTTTGCTTGAAAATAATCTGCAGGACCACCCACATTTAATACTTGCCTATTTTGGCACTTTATTTGGGGTCAATTTCTCTCTTTAGTTTGAAAGTATCCAATGTCCAGCCTTGGGGGTCAGATTGAGATAGTAACTGGGTTATTCTCATCAGTAATGCATCACACCAGACGGCCATATTTTTTCAGTTTTCTATCAGTTCCAGCTGATTTATTTATTTTGCCAAGACAGACTTCAGCATCATGACAGTTAATGATGTTGATAGTGCACGAGTCTGTTGATCCATCATCTGCTACAAAAAATGTAGATGGTCTGCATTTTAAGAGTAAATATATTGCACAAAAATGAGGGGGGGAACAGTATGTGCCATAAAAAAAATAACCAAAAGGAAAATAAAAAAAAATCCAGTTTCACACCTGCGATTTGGGACCCATCCACATATCACGAGTATGATATACATAAAGTCCTAACTTTACTATATTACAGTACATATACAATCTTGAAACTAGTACCAGCACTGAGGTATGCCTTCCCACCCAATGCCATATCTTCTACAAATACTCAACAAATCTGATCTACAACTGTACAAAACCTAGCTTAAAATCACAAGGCATTTTAATGCAAGTTTTAATTTAACTTAATCCTTGAAACCAGGACTCCCTTGCATGCTAAAACAAATGATAAAGGGAAGAAGTGCCTGAAACTCACTGAACGCACAGTAAGAACATTCCCTTTCAACTGTACAAAAATATGCCTGAAAATAGTTTGCTTTTCATTTAAAAAGATGAGGTCTGTTATGTATCAAAATGTTTCCTCCAACACCTGCACTCTGGAGAGGTTTAGGCTGCTTGTTTTCAAACCACTAGGTAAACATAATCAGTTACAAAAAAGAAACTTTTGCGGCATTTAGAAATGACATAGAACCATTTTGAAGTAACATCCTGAACAGTGTCAGTTCACAGATTTGTTTTGAATCAGTCCACAGTCTTACGTTTTCAGCTCCCTGCAGTTTTAAGAGGGTAAGATGCATAGAAGTTCTCAGATTTTCCCTTTGTGGTCCGTTTTAGTTGAGCAGTAATTGTAGACCTACAGAAAAATCCATAAAACCCTGTCATGCTGCCAGAAAAACGTCTGCAGACTTTTTCCTTTTTTTGCTACAGTACCAGCTTCATAAGCATCTAATTCATCAAACCTCACTTCGCCTCCTCCCCAAACCCCTAGATAAACCACGGAAGAGGGCAGGGTAAGAAACAACTTGTACAGGACATATAATTTCTTTTCTTCCTCTCTGTTATTACATGGGATCTTTCAATTTAGTATGTGAACACCAAGTCTGAAAAGTTCGCTTCCAGCCAGTCCCCGGCTATCATCTCGCTGAGCTCTGGCGTACAATAGTCTGGAAATTCAAAGTGAGAGCCCAGGCTACCCTCACTGAATGAGTCCAAATCTTTATCCACCAAGGAGAGGGAGAGATTTCCTGAATTTTGATTCCCCAGCTCGGAGTTCTGAGCAGAGGGGGCGAAATTTAAACTGAAGTCAAAAAGCAAGTCGTCCGCGTCTTCGCTCGAGCTGGAAGATGTGGAAACTGACCTAGATGATGCTGGTGAAACGGAAGCAGGGTACATTGTGCTCTGCTTTGTAATGTTCTTGAAATTGTAAAACATTCTGTTGGGTGCCGCGTTCCTTACTTCTTCGTACATGCTGGTCCCCTCGGACTCGGCGGATGAACTCAAAGTTGGGCTAGCGGGAACTTTTGCTACACTGTACGGCCTCATCTGCTCCTCGTCCTCCTGCTTAATCCGGACCCGAAACTCGTCTTCAGAGTCGTCGTCATCGTCATCATCAGTGAGTTCATGCTTTACAGTCTTAGAAACTTTTAAGTTCTTAAATACATAGTCGTCCCCATAGGCATGGGATGATTTGGAGCCGGTTTTACTCTTCAGTTTAGAGCATTTCTTACCGGCTGTCTTGGATATTTTGTTGCAAGGTTTTTCCGGAGATGCTGATGTTTTTGAACTGTCGAGCTTTGGTTTTTTCTTAGGTCTGTATTTGTAATCTGGATAATCAGCCATGTGTTTCAGCCGGAGTCTTTCGGCTTCCCTGATGAAGGGGATCTTTTCACTGTCCTTCAGCATTTTCCAACGCTTTCCCAGTCTCTTGGATATCTCGGCGTTATGCATGTCCGGTGACTGTTCCATAATCTTTCTCCGCTCAATTTTTGACCAAACCATGAAAGCGTTCATTGGTCTCTTAATGTGTCCAGTTGCAGTCTTGCACCAGTCTGGGTTAATCGGTACGGGACTGCAAGCCATGAATTCATTTTCCTCGGTGTCCGTAGCCTCCCTGGACATGCCACTCTCCGCCTCGCTGTTCTCCGTTTGTTGCACCATGGTCCCTTTTTGTGTCTTAACTGCCACAGTCGCTGCAGTGTCTGTCAGCCCACTGCGAGGGGTCTCTTACTAATATTTCACCTTTGCGTCCTTTCACAGCGTATCTCTAGCTCTCCACTCTTACCAGAGTTCCAAACTGCCTTCTTAACTAGTTCTTGGCGTTTTCATGTCGGTTACGTCATTCGTAATGATCCAATCACGTCCTCTCCACTCCGCCCAGCAGCCTCTGAACCATCCCATAAGCCTTCCTCTGCTCTCATTGGAGCTCGGATTTGTAGGTGGGTCGTGGTACAAGGGGTGTCTGAAGCCACGCTGAGCCAGACACGCTCATCAGACATACAGACCTTGTGTAGACTAGGTGATAAAGTTGGGAAGACGTAATGCAGTATCTCACTATGGCAGTATCACCAAGTTTAAAAACCTTCAGAAAACGCAAATATTTAAACTCAAAGTGAATGTTATCTTCTCACAAGCGCGTGGAAATGCATCACGTCATTTAGCCTATAGTGTTTTTTTTTCTGAATAGGATACTGAAGGTGGCGCTTGGACACTGTTGCTGCGTGTGTGTTGGCTGCACACACAGCAATACTGCTGTTGCGGCTCAAAATAACATTAATGACTCAGTGGTAGAGGCAAAACCTAATTTGAAGAAGCAAGAAAAGGAACAGCAGCCAGTCTGTTTAATACCCTTACATTTATTTTGAATGCAATATTTATACCCATTTACCTGTCATGCTACATATCCCTGTTGATATCAGCAATGAGTGAAGGAATACAATTTCAGATAGGTATGGTTTACATGCAGCTCCTTGGGAACATGACTGTGTATGTCATGTGTTTTCCAACAATGTCTGTGGAACTCATCAACGCCTCTCCGAGTCAATGTAAACATATCTCTTTTTGCCTTGAGAACAAATGTTTCTGCTGGGACAAGGCTGCAAGATATCCAGTGGACCCTCTGTGGCTTTCTGCTGAATCGTTTATATCTGGCGTTACTGCTCCTGCAAGAGCATGTCTGAGTGCACCCAGACCCACGGCAGCATTAGGATTAGCTGCAAAAGGGGTCCCTGCTGAGTCTGCTGTGTCAAGAGACTGCCTCCCCCACCCAAGTCTTGCAGCGCCATAAGCCTTTGCGAAGCAGCCAGTGGGACTATTGGAGGCTGATAAGGCTCTCTGTTTTCTCTCTCTCCCCCTCTGTTTCTCTCTCTCTCTCTTTGCCTTTTTTCCTTTTTGTCCCCTAGGGGGCAATCACTTACCCTTTTGAAGCCCTCCCCCCACCCCATGCCTTCCCCTGCACACATCTTATGAAGTGTCACTACCGCCCCAAGACGGAAAAAGACCTTGCCTTTTCCATCTCCAGACCAGCGGGCCGGGATCTGTGCTGGCCAGTGGTTCTGTTCAAATGCTCTGGGTCTACACTGGACGGCTTTGAGAAAATGGGCTTGGCACAATTAGCATCGATTTACTGCAGGTCTCACAGGGTTTACTTTTGAAATACACAAACATGAATCTTTTGTGTGTGTATGCCAGACAAGGTGTTTATCTTAAAGTCTGTGTTCATGAACTTTATGTTTAAACTGGAATAATAATAAAAACACCTTGCTTTCTCCATCAAATCACGCAGAGTGACGAAGGGCATGTTTTAAATCATCTTTTGTTGATGTGTTTTGATGTAGCTCACTTACTAAGAATTTTTAAAAATGTGTTCCTCTTGGCAAGGCAAGAGACTTTGCTCAACAATTACTAAATAACTGGGAGAACACAATTCAGATTGAGCCTCTGTTGTTATTATGGCTGTTCCATTTGTCCTTGACTTTTGAGGAAACATGCCGTTTCTTTCAAAGAAAAGAAAGCACCACACATGCACACATTGGGTCAATTCACAGTCCTGATCCTGATGGCGAGCCTCAGTTACGCCAGCACTAAGGGGACATGGGCAAACGCAAATGGCCCCCGGTTCTCCCTTGCCCGCTGCCCAGCCTGTGTTGCATCAGGTCTTGTGATGGATGCACGCAGCGCATGAATCACAGCGGCATCTTGAGGACACGCTTGGAGGGGCCGCTGCTGTCCTGCTCATTAGCATGGCTCATTATTGGCTGGGAATGAGGTGCAAGTGTCAGCCAATGCGCAGAGCTATGAGTCATGCCAGCGAGGGGAGGGGTCCGCTGTGGCTGAGGAATCCAAGACGCCCTCTCCTCTCTTCTCTTCTCCACACACACACACACACATTTATACACACGTACACACACTCACACTTGCACAACAACATCAACAACTGCAGCTGGCATGCACACACGCACCACCACCACAAGAAATGCATGAGTCAACAGAAAGGCGAGCTTCTATTACACGTGTATTTGCATCTATATCTTAATAATGTGTGCCGTGCATGCCATTGCTCTCATACACCCTCGAAATCTGATAGGGAAAAAAACATATGAGAGGCAGACCCAGAGAGATGCAGACCCAGTACCCTAACTGAACTGCAATTGCCGGCACTGGAGGGGGGGGATTTGAATGTAGGTGTAGGAATCTGTAGTTTGTTTGTTTTTCCTCTACCCCACACTGTAAAAGGAGACAATGGCCCATTCATCAGCCACGATGTGTGGTGTGTTGAATCAAGTTTTGTCATATAATAATGCTGAAAAGGATTTTACATACAAATATCCCCCCACTTGCTTATCTGCAGGCTCCCTCAAGCAGCTGTTATTCACAAAGGAGCACTGAAGCGTTGGATCAATACTCAGCCAGGCTAGGGGCTATCTGATGCTCAGAGTGTTGGGATTCATCTCCTCTGCATAGCCTACAGACAGGTGTGCCTCTTGTCTGAATTCCATCTGATAGGCCAACAAAGGCGAAGGAAGGAAAGCCGTGGTGGTAGTGAAACACACACACACACACACACACACACACACACACACACACACACACACACACACACACACACACACACACACACACACACACACACACACACACACACAGAAGTCACAAATGAAGTTTTCACCTGACAGACATTCCTGAATGTTTGGTTCTCTCCCAGGGCCATGTTTATTGGAGTGACTGAGTGCTCACATGACAATGCAGCTGGATCATTCGGCAGTAGCCTGAGCACCCAAGGTGAAATGGAGTGATCAGTAAAGTGGATGGTTTCTCTGGCTGTCTGCTTCAGCTACTGCACTCAAGACAGGAGGCCTGGTGGTCTGAAAATCCCTGCATTTTATAAGCACTTAGAAAGCTTACTTAGCAGTGTCACGATGTACCCGTGCAGTTAATGAAGTATTATGCGCCTTTGATTTTTAATGTATGTACATTTACATCTAGTATGCCTTTATACACCATGGGCTGACATCATTAAGCATTCATTGTTTGCTTGGGAAATTGACCCTTCTTCTAAATGTTATTCAGCATAAAATCAATAAAATTGTTCATTCACATTTGTTGGAAATCCTCATGCACTGGGAAAAACGGCTGTATCCCAAGTATATAAATGTTATTTTTTAGTAGCTTGGTACAAGACTCGCTTTAAAAAAAAAAGAAAAAACAGATTTACTACTCTTGAAGCACCTCTTTGAGACGGTGGTCATTTCCTTTACCACACTGAAGCCAACCATTTCCTCGGTGTGAAGTGTTTCGAGTCAGCTCGCGCTCTTCACACTTGGGTGTTTGGCCTAAAGACGCTGAATTTGCCCTGTTATTGCTTAACATTCTCAACTCAATGCAAATGCCTCTCCAGGGGTGTCGGGTTCTTTGTTGACCTCCATAATGTTTCCACTCTCTCAAGGTCTGATGCTTAGCAGATACTTGATACTGGAGTGTCTTGTCATGAATGTAAACAGCTGACGCTCAGTACTCTCTGGAATGTCTCACACACACACACACACACACACAACAACAAACACAATGAGCAGCCAAGACTGCATCCTGTGCTTGTGTCCTCTCCCTTAAGGGTTTAAGGCATTTCAACTCCAATTGGTGTGCGCAAAAAGCAGGCATCTCAGCTGTGAGCACAAACTGTAGTTTTAAACGACGCGTAGCATGGAAAACATACTAGCCTAAAAAAAAAGAAGAGAGAGGGAAAAAAGAAGGTCATAAATACTTGTGGAAACTGAGGCTGCTGTATCATGTAAAAGCCACTGGAATTTACTGAGAAAACATGTCAAGGTTCCTGTTTCAGCTCACAGCCCCCACCCCCCCTTTCAATTCCACCTCTTGGCTTAGGCAGCAGAGAGCACAGTACAAATCACCGCAGCAATAGTGAGGTCACTTCTCCACACGCTTTCTCTCTTTCTCTCTCTTTCTCAGGTTGGAGCCTTACGGCGTTTCACCTGTTGTCTCTCCTCAGGCCACGCATCGAGCTCCCCATTTCCCCTCTCTAATTGTGCCCCTGCACTGAAGCAACATTTTCTCTGGACACGGACCCCCTGTATTTGTGTGTATACTGTCCTGACCTAATAAACATGTATTCGGAGAGCCCCCACCACACACACGCTTCCTGGGGGCTTTTGGAGCCGCTGTAATGAGGGTGTGTTTAGTCTAGGGGCAGGGACAAATGCTGATGAATTGCCGTGCTGTAGGTGAACTTCCCTCACCTCCCCAAGCACTCCAAGTTTGGCTGACTTTAAGTTTCGACAAATGGTGCAAAACAAGAGAAAGCAAGAGGGTGCAGAGGATAGAGAGAAAAAGAGAGAGAGAGAGAGAAAGTGGGGAGTGGGGGCACACAGACCGAAGGAAAGGAGGGGGAGGGGGAGAGAGATATATCCACCTTCAGTAAACAATTTCACCGTCTTCCAAGGCAAACACAGTAAACTACCTATTTGGCCAATCAAGAGCGTTAGACTGGAGGGTAGGTGTGTGTGTGTGTGTGTGTGCGTGTGTGCTTGTGTTATATAAAAGCTCCATCAAAGAGCTGGTTTGCAAGAGGTTAGTGTTTAGTCTGAGGGTCTGCCGAGTGTAGCGCGCACAGGCATGTCCTCCCGCTGACAAGCCTCTGCTTAGGGTGAGGCATGAGGCATGAGGCATGAGGCAGGGCCCGAGCTGGAGCTGGAGCTGTCGCTGCTGCGTGTGGAAGAGAGCCTCCACTGCGGTTAGTCACTCTCAGACATATCCTGTACTCTGATGTTTTACAGGTTTATGATCTTTGCACCACAAGCCCAAATGTGACAGTTCAAAGCACCCTCCCAGAAACTCTGGCCTTCAGGCACATGCGAGGCAACACTGTATGAAGTACTCCAGTCCTCTGTAATTAGTGGTTGAGTACAGGCCTCAGATTGGGACGAGAGATTTGTTTATGGTATACGTTTCTTTTTCTGCGGATTATAGTAATAACAGCTCTGTACTATTATCATGGTATCAGTTGTTGTCGTCAAGTTTAATCTTGATCAGACATGACACTTTGGATATTAAGACATGCATGGAAATTTACCCAAAAATATATTCCTAGGGATCTGCATCCGTGTCCAAGCCATTCAGGTTGAATCATTCACAAGTGAGTTCCTGAGTGTCACAGTAGATCTGTCAGCTGTCAAGAGGTTAATGGTTACTTTTGCCACTTCTGACCATCAAAGGCCCACACCCCCACTGTTAACCAACATGCATGTAATGCATGTCAATGAAGCCACATAATATGTGGTGCATTTGCATAACAGTTTTATGAACTCAGACTGACCAAACTATTTGAATAATAGAGACTCTGTGTTGTATTCGCTCTTGAGACACTCACAGTTCCTGATTTAAAAAATGATGATGAACCAATCAAAGGTTAACATGACTGAGAGTGAATTGGCAAATAGAGTTAAAGTGCACATACTACCACATACAATATCACAGAAAGTGTGTTTTTGGCTGCTTTGTAAGTCAGTGCACTCATGTTGTGTCTAAAAAGTAAAACAGAATGAAGTGTAGCTCAGGGCCAACTGTCATCCTTATAATAAAAGAGAGAAAAACCCTCACTCAGGTCAGTGAGTTGGCAGCTCTGGCAAATGATGGACGTAAACACAAGGCAGAAGACGGTAAATGACAAGAAAAAACATAAATGTAGAGAATGAGACAGCTATGACATGACAGAGCTGACAGTCATTAATTAATTCTGATAAGCTTTGATGATATCCAGGAGAAAAGCCTCAAAACAGTCATTAACACGGCCTGCCAAAAAATCAATATGGAGTGAAAGACGCACAAAGTAGACCTTCTCTTTCATGCCTCATATTAAAATGCCCATTATCATGTAGCATGTCAACCTGAATGCTACTTGTACCACTCGCTGTCACTCAGGCCAAGTTGGAGCATTTGAGGGCAGTGCACACATACACACAAAAAACACACACCTTTCACAAAGAAAAAGCTGTGATTGTGCTGTAGATTGTGTTCAGTGCACCTCCATGAATGTTTTGCTAGGTTTCATCAGGGCTGAACGTAGTCCTGATTAACGGATGGGAACTGTATAGTCTGGAAGTGAGTTGTATATCAGAAACAAAATCAAACAAGGCGCTTTCTACTTTTATTGGAGGCCTAGTATGTGTGGACTTGTTTGACGTAACTTTACAATCAATGCAAGCAACCTCAAAAAGATACACAGGATTAATTTGCTTTACTGGGGCATTGCTATTCACACAAACAAGTCAGGTTGTTAAGATAGAATTCCACCATCCAGGCCATGACCAGATTCATTGAATTCCTTGTGTTCTTTTAATCTACTGTAGATGTTTGTCAGTGTATTTTCCCTTATTTGGAGACAGAAACCAGAAAGATATATATATTTCTTTCCCCTTGAGGGATAATATAAACTGGTCTATTAACATAAAAAAGAGCCCAAAGCCCAAATTCTCACTGCTTATCATTACATATGCACATATAGACTGCTATTTTGTATGATTCTCTCCATATCAGAAGGGGCCTGTCTGCTGACTTCTTCCCATATGGGTCTCATAGTCATTCCCTGCCCTCTCCCTCATGTCTCATATAGGATTTCTCACACAAGCCATGTGCTGGATTTCCATAAATGCCCCCCTTCTGTAAATCCGTTTTACATATACTGCATGTATATCTTTCTGCAATACAAAACTGTATCTATCCCATATGGAATTAGAGGTCATGACTGAAAGTTAAAACAAATCGATTTCTGTTTGAAATATAATATGGGTTAAAAACACTGAATTGTCCCATAGAAAAAAAACAGAGTACTAAGAGTTCATCCTCTTTTATTGCAGTGAATAAAAATGTGTTTGGATGACAGTGCATTGCAGATGGTCTCTCAGTCATTCTGACAGAGCTTTTCTTCAAAGACAGTATGCACAGTGATCTATGTATAAGTTTTTTTTTTTTTTTGGGGGTGCAAAATTACGACACTCGTACAACAAGACAAGTTTTCTAATCACGAGGAGTGCGGAGTGGAGAAGGTGTGAGGAGAAGATTTGTCAAAAAGAAAGAGGATTACTCCATCTCTCCCATTTCATACACATGCCTCTTGATGCTCGTGCACTAATCTCATTGTAAGTGTCTGTCAAACAGACATGACAATTCATTTTAACAAGATGCCGTTTCCTGCCTCAGCTTCTCCCTTCACAAATGGAAACACATGAGAGGATTTTGTAGAACAGACGAGTTTCTTTTTTTTAACAAGGGAAAAGGGGGATCAGCCGCAGCACTTTTGATCATTCCAAGCACCGGCGGCGGAAATTGTTTAAAAGTGAGCGTGTTTTCACAGTAAATCTGTTCAATGTGACCACAGCACTACCTAATGGGCTAATGACCCATGGGGCTCACGGCTGGTGTGCGGGGCTTTCCTTACGCAAAAAAAGTAGCAATGCACATCTGCGCTGAATAAATATTCACTTTTCATTTCTTTCTCTTCTTCTTCTTCCCAGAGTTGGGTGGTAAAACTAAAGCACCTCAGCGGAGGATGGATAGGTGGCTGGCAGAGAGGAGGACATGAGGGAAAAGGTCTCTGTGTTCTGTGCTGTAGTACACTTCAATTGTGCACTAAGTCTCTGTGTTCTGTGCTGTAGTACACTTCAATTGTGCACTAAGTCTCTGTGTTCTGTGCTGTAGTACACTTCAATTGTGCACTAAGTCTCTGTGTTCTGTGCTGTAGTACACTTCAATTGTACACCAAGTCCCTGGAACTCCAGACACTATTGCTCAGAGTCTTCTTCACTTTTTACTAAGATTAATTTGATTTAAAGATAAGCTGTGATTACCCTGCTGTTGTTTCCTCAGTGCATTAGATGGATGTAAATATCTGCATTTATGCAGGGGTGGTTGAAATATGTGCACTGTTGTACTGTACACAGGTCCAGATTGGATGGTCAGACATGTACAGTTCATATTTTTCTCCTGACAAGTGGGGGAGAAAAGGAGCCAAAGCTTTTTCATGCTTGTCATGTTTTATAGGATTCCATGATTTCTCACCTCTTTAGTAAGCAAGACGACTGAGGGGGAAAAAAACACCCTCAGTGCACTAACTCACTCACATTCTGAGGCAAACAATTATGCAGGTGATTAAAAACGTAAATGGTCTGTTGAAAATGTGAACATAATTAATTAGATGTAAATGTAAACCTTTCCTAATTGTGTTATGCAGGTTTGCAGCACTAGAATAACATGTACAAGGTAATGCCAATGATTTCCTTCAAGTGTGAGAAACAGTTATTATCGCTCAGGACCACAATGACTCCCCCAGAGCCGTAAAGAGGTCAGAGATAAATTTGAGTGACAGCATACACAGACTATAATTCAAAGCAGACCAGATAAATTGGACCTCACACCAAAAACAGAGTAATCTTTTTTCTTCCCCAGGTCATCAACTCGTAGATATTTTCATTCTTTCGCTCTTTAATAAAGCTAGGAGGTCGCTTAAAAGAGGACAATGACCACTGCTCACTGATTGATGGCAGAGAACGGACAAGGCAGAAAATCCTAAGTTAAATCCAAGCCTTTTAAAATTAATGAAAAAACGCACTGTAAATCATCTTATGAACTCATCTATTAGTGATAATGAATTCACGGCAGCAGTTTAACCTTAGTTTTGCAATTCATTATATTTGAGATTAACAAGGGATGGAACTTAAGCGAACTGTCTGCGGGGAATTATGCCTGGGCCGTCGATTGTCAATCATGGATTGTGTTCTGATGTCTTCCATTAGGAGAGAGGAATTAAATAAGACTTTCTTTAATGTGCGCCGCTCCCCTATTTAACGCTTCTGTTGCTTTCCCCAGGATGGTTAACTCTTCATTACCCAAATTAAAGGCATCCATCTTTTTCACTCCCTGCCACATTGCGGTGACCTCTACCTGTCAAAACTTCCCATGCAAGATATTGAGTGATGGATGAGTCTGAACCCACCGCCAAAATTATCAAGTGACTGTCCGACCCACATCAATTCCTCCATCTCTGGGGGCGACGCCAGTGGCCATGATTTAACAATGAACAGCCCAGGCGCTAATAGGCTTTAATAGAAATTAGAAACAGAATTTTAATTATATGGTGACGAGTGCTGGGGGAGAGTTCACCAGGGATGACCCCCGGGAGCCTTTCAAGTGTGTGGTGGCATTTCCAGTCAAGCAACGTGTTGTTTTAAGCTCCTGCGTCCCATTTCATGTCAAACATGGGATACCTCACTATCTTGTGTTGGCTCCTGTGTTCTAAATGAGACTGTTTTTGAGAGAAAAAACAAAGAAAATGTGACTATTGTAAATAAAAAGCTGGATATAGTCCATTTTATGCATAATTTATGGCATATTTTAACTGCTAACCAAATATGAGGGAGGTCCTTTGATACAAACAGTGTGTGTCCATTGTTTTCCCATGACTTTTATAGCCTTTTTTGATAATGTAAATACACTCGTGCTGCATGTATGCATAATTCATTACTGAAGTTGTCTCTCTCTGTTGTCTGACCTCTTGTTCCTCTGTTCCCTCCCAAGCTCAGAGCAGGAGCACTTCACACACACCTTACTTCCTGAAAAGAAAATTACTCCTTCCTGGGAGACACTTCCCTAGCCCCGGGAGTGCACTGGAACGGACAGATACCTACGGAGAGGGCACGTCATGGCGAGCCAGCCTTGCTCTGGGTGCTTCCTCTCCCACCCGGATCCCACATGTACCTGTCAGAAGGTCGAGGGGAGGGATGTGGGGGGCTGGACGGTGGGGGCACTCTCAGTTCACAGAATGAGCTCGCGTCTGACCTCCGTGACAGATGCCGGCGAGGGTGTGGACAAATCCCATCAGCAGAGACCTGGCGGGGGAGTGGGGGGAGTCAGACCACTGGAGGCGGCACGGCAGCCACGCATCTTAAAAACAGTACTGCGGAGAGACTCTGGCCTCCAACACCGAGAGACAGATGGAGGTGTGGTGTCTCTGTGCCTGAAACAATGAGCTAATCCTGCCCAAGGAGGTGACCACTGCTCGCGGCAGCTCGCTCTGGATTATGACTCAATCAGAGTAGCTTATGGTGCTCAGGGTAATTATTTAATCAAAGGCTGGACGTGTCAATAGAATACGACAGGAGAAGATTAATTATAAGAAGCGCGGGATGACTTCAGCTACCTATTTTTACTTTTCCTCCCACCTGACAGCAGCCGAGGTTGAAGCGTCTTGTTGAGGCTCGCATGCTCGAATAATCACAAGGAAAAACAAACCCGCACCTTCGAGAAAGATCAATACACTCCGTCTCTTGATTAATTTGTTTAATTAATACCCAACTAGGCACCTGGCATTTAAGTGAAGAGAGGTAAATGTGGGTTTTCTCAGAGGCAGGGAGTGGATGACAGAGTCGGTTATGATTTACAGGGTCTCTGGCTGATGTCGTCTCACCCCGCTGCCAAACCAGTCCAGGCCTCGGGGCTCAGAGTATGACTCAGTCGTCTTGCACCGCGCAACCTGCCCTTATTTATAGCCGCTGTTTGAAGATGAAAGGCTCAGCGCAGACACCCGCTGATAGTTATCGCAAAAGAGTGTCCGATTAGTGATTCCTGACAGCCTCGACACCGGGGCTGAGTACCGAAAAAAAAACAAAAAACTTGTAGGCAGATGAAAAGGTGTTGAGTGTAAACCTGCCGTTCCTGGGTGTTCGTGGCGCTTGTGTGGCTGCCGTGGCAGTGGCTCTGGGGCCCGTGTTTTGATTTACGCACGTCATGTGACGGCTCAGAATGGTACTTAACTACCGAAACATGTTGCAAGAGATAGATGGATGCCGCAAAGAACAAAAAAAAACACACACACACAAGCAGAGGAAGTCATACATTTTTTACCCCTCGTTTTTTCTGGAGAAGTGACAGAGAGGAAGTCTCCAATTATGTGCAAATTGGGACCTATAACCCTCCTGCTGTTATTTTCACCTCCTCACAGGAACTTGGCCAGGCACTTCAAGACTACAGCATGTGTCTCGTAGCCTCCCTCAGACCTCTCTCCTCTGTAGTGAAATAATCTCTTATAGCTTTGACGTCTCCAAGAGGAGCTCAGCACCACCATGTTGTTAGACAGCGCGCGATTACTCCCCGCGGAGCGTGCGGCCAGGGTGGACGACAGCGGCATAGCCGTCCCGTTTGGGCGCCCACTGGCAGATGGAGGATGGAGGGTGAGGGACACGGGTCTCTGCGTCTGCGCTGCATTCGTGGGGTATATCGGGCACGGCTATGAAATCTGCTGGCAAGGATCCATGTCCTTCAGCCCCTCCACGCCTCCCCTCTCTCTCTCCCCACCTCTGGCCCACGAGGGGTGAGCTGAGGGTGAGCGCGGTCGACAGGGTGGGGATCTAAACAACGTGCGAACTGTCATGGCACAGTGCGGGAACATCATGGGGGTGGGGGGTGTGGGTGGTGTTACAGGAGCACAGTAAACGTGGCCATATGAAACAAATGCCAGTTAATTCCCCAGTCACATGGGTTGTGTCCAGTCCTGCTCTTTCCAGTACAACCAGAACTTGATCCAAATGGTACTGGCCCCACACGGTGAAACGGAGTCTACCCGTATTTTACAATTTTATCAACTTAATGATAATACTTAATACCTTGTCTCACATATTGTCACACATCCAATTATAAATCAGACTCTATGCAATAAGCATACAAACGTACAATATGACATATTACATGTAAATACTAGCTAGCCCTTTGGTTTTACACTGCAAATTATTTTTCTACTGTAGAAATAAGATGTTATTAATGGCGTAATTAGTGCTCCAGTGACTGAGCAAAACACCAGTTGGAATCAAACGTATCAAAAGTAAATGTCACATAGTATTTGATTACTTTGAGGGAGCGTTAACAGTATGAGCTCAGTGGGATGGCAAAACTCTGAAATTTAGCTCTGGCTTTTTTTCACTCTCTGTACAGGTGTTTCCAATGAAGCAGGCCGCTGTGTCACAGTGTCTAGGAAATGAGAATTCATAGAGAGAAGGAAAAATAAAAAGTAAAGAGAACAAAGAGTGAAAAAAGAAACATCAAAGCTGGGACAGATTGAGCCAAAATCAATTACCAAATGCCTTTATCTTCAAACCAGTCCTGGATTTGAAAGAGAACTAAACTGGGAAATTGTAGCTCACTTAATGAAATATATTTTTCTTGTTACATGTATGTAGTCGGAGATAAATTCAACTCTGCGTCCATCTCCACTCCCAGTAAAGCAGATGGTCATTGTATAGAATACAAATGAGTTTCTCCCCACCATAATAAAATGAACCATTTAAATTTGCACTCATTTATTGAAATCAGTCTCCAATTAATATCAAGTACAGCATTTCTTTTTAAAGTAGAAATTTTCTTCCCCGGGTTTCCGCTCCGGTGTTGGAGTGTTGGAATATAAATGACACTCCCTTGTGCTGTGTTAGAAAGCTGACAGCTTCGATACTGGCGCTTCCTTCCAGCCTGCCTGTGAGGTCAGGGCTCTGCAGCGTGTCTTTGTACCTCGGGTGGATATCCATGGCAGATGGAGGCGCTGTGAATGACAGGTAATGGCAGTGGAAATGGCCAAGGTTACATCATGTAAATAAACCCTGTACACATCGCAGGGGCCAACCGAGAAATGACCCGAAATGGTCCTAATTTATTGCATAGGCATGCGAACACATGTGTTTGTGTGTGTGTGTGTACATGTGTTTGTCAATGTGTGTGTATGCGTGTGTGTGTTATGGAGAGATTTGATTGGCATGGAAGAATTATTATTCTTACTTGATTTATCACCCAGTGTTTATACAGCATGTCATTTGAATCCTAATAGGCAGCTGCGAGCGAGAGGAAAAAAAATAAAACATGCACTGTAAACGCACAAAAGCGCTCAGCGGTGTGCTTCCATGTTTGTTGTGCAGTGAGCATAACAGCTCAGCTGAATCTCAGAGAAGCCCACCGGTTCAGTCATTGGCCTCTGTTTTTCCACTGTCACACAGGTCCTGAACAGAAGAGGTTGCCGATAAAAACTCACATCCATATTCATTTGGCTGGAGCCCACTGTGGCATTTGACAAAAACCTGCTTACAATTACAGAGGCATCAAGCCCAACAAGAGCCCCATAGACTTGCATATGATGTCGATTTCTTCCACAGCAAAGGTCATGGGTGTCAGGACACTGATGAGAGGAGGGCTATTTAGAGAATTCACAAGTAGTTCTCTCCGATTTTTGGGTGCCCCTTTTTTGACTGCTTTTTCAAGCCATATCCAGCCTGCAGACTTAGCAACTGTTGTGCCCACATTATTTGTGTGCTTGTGTGTCTGAGCAGCAACAGTTTGTCTTTGAAATGGTTTTTTGACGGTGATTCCTGAGTGAAATTGCACTCCGGCGACCATATGCTACTGGAAAATCATTACACTTTGCGAAAGCTGTTTAGCATCTGCAATTAGGAAAGACAAACTCTTTGATGGTAGCCACACAGTTGCGCTCAGACACTACAGTATCCATATTAAAAAAAATGAGTGGGTGGCAGCCTCTTACATATTCACAGGCTTGTCCCAAAACTTGGGATACAAATAAGTGAGTATCAAATGACAGATGCAGCTTAAAAACAGCACAGTTGTTTGGGTCTCTTTAACAGTTGTTGGGGGTCTTCCTAACAGAGCATCTCATTTGTGTCTTGCGGAAAACTTTAGAAAAAAAAAACAATAACAGCAATCTTCTCATATACTGTTGGCAAAGGTACACGTGTCTGACTATCTTATCCTGGGCATTACAATGGGTTGTTTCGAGTGGAGACTTGTTCAAACACGATACGTGTAAATATAGCCAGTCAGTGCGGGGTGAGGAGACGTCTGGTTCCATGCCCTGTGAAAGGCACCATTGAATAGTCTCCCGGCATCGGAATGCATGTTACATAACCCTTCCAATTATAAATGTATGATTAGATCGCAACCTTCTGCTTTGCTTTAAAGTTCAGGGTTCATAAACCCCACATCCCTTTGTATTAAACATGGAGAGAATGAACACAAGTGTGGGCATTAAAACTTGACAAGTTTCCTCCAAATGAACTATCAAATGCATGTGCTTCAGAGGGGGGAAAAATATAATCCTGCTGTTCAGCCGCCAGCTCCAAAGCTGACATTATACGACTCCCAACACAGTCCACTTCAGTCAAGACTTCTACAATGTCACACAGGTCAATGTAAGCAGAGCTTCAGTTATTTCACTGTGGTGGCTGGACCCCTCGGCCTCTCCTTTGAGTCGTCCGCTCCTCTGACTGGAGGCCTTTGAATGCCCTCCATCCTGCGGAAGGCAGGCTCTTAGATACAGCTGTCAGCGGAGGCCATCTCCGAACAGCCATGACACAGGCTGCGCCCCTCACCTTTCATCTGTCTGTTTGATTACTGTGGCCTTGTGAAATGGATTTATAATGAAATGCCCAAAACGCATTCTTGTTGGATTTATTTCATTTCGACCCCCCTCTCCTCTTCTTCTCCTCTCCTCTCACCTCCCTCTCTTCTCCTGTCCTCTCCTCCTGTCTCCTCCCCTCCCCCCAAGAACACCCTTTTCAGAACATCTCAAGCAAGATCTCCATTTGAGATCGGCGGTGCCTTTTCAATTATATGACTGAGCGTTAGAAGTTGGGAGCCTGGCTTCGTGGTCAGTGAGTCAGGTCAGTTGGCCCCTAAGATCAAGGAACGTTTTTTAAAAGGCATTGGTTTCTCCGGCAACTCGGCCCAGATTATGGAACTGTTACCTTCAAAGAGAGAGAAGGGGGTTTTGTAAAAGATTTTGCCTGTTTTTCATCATCTATACAAGCTTGTGGAGAGGTTGAGAACTATATATTTTTGTTTTTACCAGGGCACAAGGAAACCAAAAGAAAGAGGAAAAGAGAGGCATCCAGTCAGGCAGAGAGAGGTAGAGAGATATATGTCCCATGATGTTTGATGATGATAAAAAAATGTCTGACATTAATCTATAGTTTGGAATGGAAAGAAGAAGAGCTATATGTAACACCATGAGTCATCGTATCTCAATTATGCAACTGCCGTTATGGTTAAATAAAGTTCTATCTGATTTACGCTCGCAAATATAGATGCCCCCATGGATTATCACAGTCAAAATATGTTTTCCATGTGTTTAAATCTGACTATGTGATTAATTCAGATCAATTCAGTAGCCTTTCTGTGTCCATCTCTGGAGATTCAGAGCTGAATAATCCTCAGCTTTCTAGCAGGACCATAAGAGGTGACAGCTTTTCATTAATGTGCACATGAATTGAGATCCTGACATCCTCCTATGCCTCGTATCTCCTGTGACAGATGTATTTATTCCCAGACTTCTCAACTTTTCCACTATACATGTCACTAGTAGCATGCTAGCTTGCACGCATGTCTCCAATGAACTGCACATGAAACAAGCCCTCTCTTCTGGCATGCTTTAGAAATCACATGCAAAACAGCTGCTTTAATTGGTAGCAGCCACATGAGGTTAGCCGAGATGTGTTCAATGACACTGGATGAAGCTGGTGTTGGCTAGGGACTTGGGTGCTCTTACTCTCTTTCTCTCTCTCTCTCACTGTCCCCTCTCTCTCTCTCTCTCTCTCTCTCTATATATATATATATATATATACATATCTGTCCCTCTCTCTCTCTCTCTCTCTGTCCCTCTCTCTCTATCTCTCTCTCTATCTCTCTCTCGTTCTCTGTGTCCTCTCCCTGGCCCCAGCCTGGGGCCTTGCGTTTGTTGAAAGGTAACAGAATCTAGCCAAATGACCTGTTGAAAAAGTTGGCTTGACTCGCCAGAGTCTCTAGTCTGTGAGAAACCTGGTGGATGAGACAGGACCCCAACCCCCCCGACTTACAATGCCTGACAAAAAGTGCTTGTAAAAGAGAGAGAAAAAGACAAAGAGAGAGAGAGAGAGAGAAAGAGAAAGAGAAAGAGAAAGAGAAAGAGAAAGAGAGAGAGATTCGGGGCACCCAAAAAGAATGTCTTGGAGTTACAGTGAGGAGAAGTATTCAATAACTGGCAGCTTCCTGGGAGGGGGGGAAGAACGGCAACACCTGTTCTTTCTAGTCCAAGGTTGAAAGCTTAAAACATATGGGGTTTCAGCAAGAAGAATCCCCTGCCAAATGCTTAAATATACAAGTTCAGCTGTGCATTGTAACTTTTCACACATCACACTTAAAACAAAGCCTTGGCTTCTCTCAGTTTGATAACTCAGCTTCCCTCTGTTTAAGTGCCAAAAAAGGCATGCAAGCTCAAATAAAAAAAGCTTTAAATCCAAAAAGGCCTGAATACCTGCTGTCTGTTTCAACGGGTATCTGATATTGTTCTGCAACTTACTTTACAACTCACTGGATTTCCAAACAATTTTACATGGGGGCTGGAAGCATGTATATTTATATAAATACATTCTTTTCAACACAGGCACATTCGTAAAAACCCTCTTTCATCTGCTTGTTTCAAGTCTTTAGAAAACAACATGTCTTGTTTGCCTACATAAAAGGATGGCAGGCAAAATATTACATGTCTGAGCCGCCATGGTCCGGTCCTTGTTATTCCCAGGGCAGCCAGTAGAGTCAAAACAAGGTGGACTTCCTGTGCAGGACGGCTGTGCGCTCATGCTGGCCCTGCTGTTGTTCTGCTTTACAGGCCCCGGCCACTATTGAGACGGCCCTCTCTCTCCCTGGCCTTCTCTATAGGGGCATTCAGTTTGTCAGCGCTCATCCCGTGGATAGGGGAGTCTGCAGTGGGGCTGCCCAGCTCTGCACTGTGCACAGCCTTTGAGTGCTTCCAGCTGCCTGCTCTGAATAACAGCCCCCCCTACCACTCTTTCTCTCCCTCCCACACACACACATGCATGCACTCAGACACACACACACACACACACACACACACTGAGAGAGACACACATGCTAACACGAACACTGAAACCCCCAAATGAGCACTCTCCTTTAGTCACTCTCTCCTAACTCATTTTCTGTCTCTCTCTCTCTCTCTCTCTCTCTCTCTCTCTCTCTCTCTCTCTCACTCTCTCTGGCTTTCTCTTACTCTCTGAAAGAGCTTGCCAGTTGTTCTTATCTGCTTGCGCCCCCAGTCCCAGCCCAGTGCCCAGCGCCTAGCGCCCAGCCTCCCACGGAACACTCTTCCAGACACACACAAACACCCACAGTCCACCCACGGCTCCCGCACGTCTCAATATTATTTGCCTGCAGTTTGGAAGGATGTGGGTGATGATTTATAGAGCATGTCCAATTGCTTGTGTTTGTCGGAGCTCGGCTTGCGTTTCACTCCCTTCTCTCCCCTCTCTCTTTCTCTCTCTCTTTCTCTCTCACTTCATTTTTTTTTGTACTTCCTTGAGATGAGGGTCACAGGCGTGCTCTCTAGGTAGACGGCCAACAAAAACACCTCGCAGCATGCCGACACCGAATCGCCAGCTAAGCAGAACACAGGAGGTGGAATGCGGACCGGTGGCCGAGGGCAGCTTGATTCCGGGGGTCCACGGGCCTCGCTTCTAATTACAGCCTTGTGCCGCCCGGCATCAGAGATGGGCCGCGCGCGCGCGCGTGTGTGTGTGTGTGTGTGTGTGTGTGCGCGCGAAACACTAGACACGTCAACAGCACACAGCCACGGCAGCAGTGGCAACAGCGGCAACAACAGCGAGGCCTGTCAGCTCTTTCATCAGCGGGTGAAATGAGTGAATGGTCGGAGGCGACCTGTTGCTCAGCAAAAGGCCTGGGAGCAGCCAGGCAGCCTCGGGCAAGAAAAAGAATGGGAATGCCGGACAAGGGGAGGGAGGAAGGGAGGAGAAGGAGGGTGTAACCATAGCTGCTAAAAACTTGCATTCAAGCCTTCTGTGGAGAGAGAAAAAAAGCCCCGACTGGGTGCAGGCAGGGTACCTAGGGCTCTCGATTTAGAAAGGATTTGAAGCCTCCTTGTGTCAGGCTCCTCTGAGCTGGGCTGAAGACAGGGCGATCCGCAGCTGTCTGGAAACAAGAGAGGCCCGTTGCATGATACTGCAGGATATGTTTATGTTTAGGCTGCTCTGTGTGGGTTTTAATGACACACATGCACTGGGTTGAAGGCCTCATGGAAGACAAGGGTGTGTGTGTCTGTGTCTGTGTGTGTCTGTGTGTGTGTGTGTGTGTGAGGGAGGCAGTATTTAAACTGTAACTCTTACTGTTGAGGGCTTCACAGATTCTTACCAAGAAGAATGTAGGTTTCGCAGGACTGTGTCCAAACATGTTCCATGGCCACCGTGTGGTGTGTGTGAGAAACAGTGAATCAAAACAGCACGGCCTCAGAATGATTTCATGCTGACTCGCATGACTTTCAGCGAAGACTCTTCAAGGCCAGTCTTTTTCGCTGCGAACAAGTAAAAAGCGGCATCACCTCTATGTGATGTTCTTTAAAGTGCTACAAATGTCACTGTTTATCTAAAAGCCCCCCCACCTCTTTCCATCACAAACACAGAAGCAGCTGTAAAAGAGCTCAGAGAGCCCTTGTGTTATTGAGCTCTGAGCGATTTCTTCCCCAGTCATTCTGTCCTGAGGAAGACTCACATAAAAACACCATTGCATTTGAAAGCATACACCACTCAAAATGACAGGAGCTGCAGTGACAGCAAGGTGAGAGAGAGGAGAAAACTAGTCTTTCTTAGACATGGAAGAAGTGTGAAATGCACACAGTACTAATATATGAGGAAATTTTATTGCTCTTATTGCTATTAGTCAATATGTGTCCATAAGCGATCATACAATTATTATAAACTTTTTATAATTCAAAAAGTATACTAGGAATGAGGGGTTATCTGAGTACAAGGTTAGGCAAAAAATAGGGTAAGTAGTTAAAAGCCGTAAATGTTTTTTATGGGGTCTAGTTAGAAGGTTACAGTCCAAAAAGCACATTCGACTCGTCCTCATTAGAAATATGACTCTTCAGGAAGAGTAATAGCAGGTGGCAGAGGAGAGGGCTATTTTACAGAAGATGAAGCACGGAATTTCCCTCCCCAAAGTCAAGACAGGAATCTTCACTTACCATCTGTGCTGGCTGTCAATCACAGCTGACCTCCACCACCACACACGTACCTCCATACGACTTTACTGCATCAATCATGTGGGCCGTCCAGTTGTGTGCCTTGTATGTCACCGTTTTTTTCCGCATTCTTCAGAAAATAATATGTTGTTGCTGTTGTTTGCTGTAATGTGTGTCATTTCAGAGTGACTGATAGCATTACAAAAACATTAGCGCTGCCATGTCCCAATGCCACAGTGTATGACAAAAACCACCGACCATGTAATTAAAATAATTATATTAATTTCCCTTCTCACTTTATGTGCAATAGCCTTCTCTCTGCAAACAAAACCAGTTGACACCGTCAATAGAATACAAACTGGAACAGACAGGCTGATTGTCAGGCTTACTGGTACGTCAAGAATCGGAAATACTTGCACTGATAGCTTTTTTGATGATAATGTCTCCATCTCTCAGTCTTTCCATATTTGTAAATACATCCAATCATATGGACATAATAAAAAAAATATATGCTATCTATCTCCCTTTCATGACATTGCAATTGCTAGCTAGAAAACTGCACCAGTGTTTAACTCTAAATGGGATTCTGTTGGCTGTGTCTATGAAAAACGTAGCTGATATATAGCACAATACAATGTGATTACAAAGCATGAAGCATCCCAGAACAGCTATACAGAGATACAGATGATTCATTAAAGGAGAGTCTATCAGCATTAACATAACCCATGGTCTTGGCCTGACCCATGCTGATAGGAAGGAACTACAAGAGCACATTTGCTGATAAAATTCATGACAAAGTTGTGCAGCACTGCTTAGACTTTGAAGTGGAAGTAGATCCCTCAGGAAGTAGATCATTCAGTGTGAGCTTTTTAACTGAAACCTCGCTGCCCTGAGTATAATGTGCAGACATGTCTAACCAGAGAGCTGCAGTGAGAATAATGGCCCTGTTGACTCCAGCTATCCCTTTGCGCCGAGCTCCATTGATTTCCTATGCAACTGCATAAATCTGATTCACAATGGGATCCATACAATGTACTTCCTTAGCCCAAGTAGCAACCTGAAGGCAGGAAGATAAAACTTTGATTAAAGCACGTGCGGCGGAGTCAGAGCACAGAGTGTGGCCTCGTGCCCGCCATGATGAGAAATTAAATTGGATCGCGCTACTGTGTGCTGTGGCTGTGACGCCAAAACAGGAGCATTAAGCTACACAGGGAAACGATGGAGGCCGGCCATCGAGGACTGGTGTCTTACTGAGGATCACAAGCAAAAGGTCAAGTCAGAGGCTGCAGATCACATATAATTGCCTCCCACACCAACGGTATTGATGCTTCTAGGAACTTCCTGATGAAATGCGAGGGGCTTGAAACATTAATATTCCAGACACCACCCCGCATCACATGGCTTTCTTTTTTTAGGCCCCAGTAGGAGTGGTGTCTGACCTCTGCTCACCCCAAGTCTAATGAAAGCTTGACTGTGCTGCCATTATAATGCACCATGCTGAGATACAGTGAATCATCCAACACACTGGACTCACAATAATTGAAGACACAGCATATGAATTATTGTAGAGCACTATACACAACACTACATTTTTGTACAGCTATTTCCTCACCATAGCGTTATGCTTGAAAACTCTACCTATAACTTTGGCTGCTACTGAGTATTCAGACAAATTTACAACAACTGACCGATTAAACAAATAGTTTTAAGAGACAGAATAAAAATGTCTGGAAACAGCCATGTGCATGGTGTTGCTTTAGTCATTTGATATAAATACAATAACATGTGCACAACTAAATCCCAGTTTTAAATAAGTGTTGTTGAGAAACAAGAAATTTTCTTGTCAAAACAGGAGATGGTGTTTTGAAAGACCTGTGTGTGGGTGAAGTCAAAATCTGGACAGCCTCATGTGGGAATTGCTCAAATAAAACAATCAATTCCTATGACTGAGCAGCTTGCAGAATTCTTCAGGCTCTACTTAAAATTGAATGTTGCCTTGCATTGCCGCCCAGAAAAAATCAAATCAATTATGTATAGTGGATGTAACCTACCAACCAAGGCTGATCAGGAGTTTCATTGCAATGTGTGTGTTTGCCTCTTGTGGGAAAACAGAGTGAGCAAAGCCTCGCTGCTTGTCATGTTTTCTGAGCAGACCACACCAGATGGCTGTCGACATCCACTATGAAGCATCCTGGATGGCCACTGATGTAAACTAAATGTGCATTTTCAATTAAAGCTCTCTGTGCAACAATGACAAAACAGCTGCTTTGTTTTTAAAGAAACAACAATGAAGACATTTATCCACAGCAAAAGCACCACAAAAGCAACATACCGACACACACACAATACCACTGGTTAAAAAAACAACATCATCAGTGACCATCTGGTAGTATGTGTATCAATCAGAATACTTGGCTTTTGTCAAAATCTCAGTAATTGCTAAATATGTGTCACCAACTGGCCATGGAATGAAAAGTCAAAGTCAAAGTCAGCTTTATTGTCAATTTGGCCATGGAATGAAAATAGTTTCTCACTATATGAGACAAGACTGCCCAATTTTAAGTGACAAACAAACTGTCAGTAAATATCATAGCCACATATGCAAAAATTTTGTTGAAAAAACACAATAAAAACCAATGACTGTTTGACCCTAAGTAATAAAGAAAGTGGCAATGATGGGAAAATGAGACAACAACCTAATGGCAACAGTTTCAGCAGAAAATAGCTATGAGTTTGCCCTTATCCACTAGCTAAGATAAATATGCCCAAACCAATGACTGCCAATGATGGGAAAATGAGAACAACTAATGGCAACAGTATCTTGCCTAAGTCACATCAGTAACCCAGTCAGCCAGTCACATACGTGTACAATCTCTCTCTCTCTCTCTCTCTCTCTCTCTCTCTGATTGTCACCTTTCTGCAGACTCACGGCAGACATAAACCTTGCGCCATCCCATAAAAGGCTGAGCCACAAAAACGTGCGCCGCAGCACACCCTCTTCTCCAGCTTTTATGGTTCCTCCCCGCCTCACAATGGCCCATGATCACCTAATCAACGTTTGATTTTACGACTTGGACCAGAGCAGAAGTTGGAAGAGGTGGAGGAGGAGGAAGAGGAGGAGGAGAGGAATGGAGGGAGCGAGGGAGGAGGGGGGGGGTGACTGCTGGGAGTGTCGTAGCGCCTCGGCCCCCACCCTCTTGTCTCCCCCTTGCCCTTGGCACTTTACCAGATTACCCGTGACATCCTGACAGGCACGGTGACTCGGAGGTGAGGCGCTGTGATGACAGACGCGGGCCTTTATCAGTGACCAGCACACTGCAAGCTTGCCTTTTGAAGATTAGCTCTCTGTGATGGCAACCTCTGTAAAAACAGCGGCATCTTTACATATTTCAGCTTTTTACTCCTGTCCGCTCTCTCCAACGGCCTCTTTTAATTGGCCCATTTCCTGACTATGAAGTGCCTGGACTGCTTTAATTGACTTGTGCCTTTATTGGCTTTGAGATGGTTTAAATAGGAACCAAATGCAGATGGTGTTTGCATGTGCGTACACAAATGACATTGAGTTGAGAGAGGGAGATAGAGAGAAAAGAGAGAGAGAGAGAGAGAGAGAGAAAGAGAGAGAGAGAGAGAGAGAGGGATGGAGGGGTCTGAACCTTACCAACAACATGGTAAATGAATTCCTGCACGAGTCACATGCCTCTCTTCATATCTTCTTCAGATATGTTGCAACATGTGAAAAAGGAGCCGTAATTCAAGTCTTTTATGTGATGACATGTGTTGTAATAAACAGCAACGGAGGTCTGTAACATGTGGTTGGAAAAATGGCCAATAAGAATATGCAGAATTTGCCTTACAGTGGTAATGTGTGATATATCATGTTCCATCAAAAGAGAGGTAAGGGAAATTGTTTGTGTGCGTGTGTGTGTGTGTGTGTGTGTGTGTGCGTGTGTGCGTGTATGTGTGTGTCTGTGTGTGTGTATGTGTGTGCATGTGTGTGCGTCACTGTGTGTGTGTTTGTGTGTAGAACATTCTCACATTACAGTGTATAAACATGTGGGAGTAATGGCATATCAGAGCCATAAATGACCATGAAGTTCTGATTATATAAAGTTCTATGGGCATTTCACCAACTGTTCATTAAACAAAAGATGCTGAAAATTAATATGCTGTACAAGGTTCAAACTCTTGAATGGCTTTTGAAAACTGTATTTAAACTATATGACTAATGGTTCCAGATTTCACAAACAATCTTGACAAAGAACATGCCAAGTTCACATATCTAACAAGTCATTATGACTTGTCTCTGAAGTTGAAAATGTCATGGAAACTTTGCACAACATGTGAAGGAATGTTCTGTTGTACTAAAATGGACCTTAATGCCTTGGTATTTCGAGTTTGTTCCGAGTTTATTCTATTTCCAGTTTTTGGTGTCTTTACTGAGTCGTAATAATGAAATGATATCTGAAATATCAAGATGTTATCTGAAAATAAGGAGAGGATAGCTCAAAATGATGAGATAACTTCAGCTAACAATATAGTATCTGAGAATTACAAGGTTATAATTCGCACAGTTCAATGCAAAGCCCCCCAAACTACGAGATACAAATTCAAAGTAACAAGTTATAAAATTAAGACAAGACATTCTGTTTAGTGAGTAACATTACAGATTTTCTCCTCTCATTTAGTTCTTCAGAACTTATATATTAAACAGTCAAGGTAACGTATGACCTCTTTTCCAAGTATCTTCTAGGAATTCTTGACAGGGAACATAGCAACATTGCAAGACCACAATGTTCTGATTAAAGAAAGACATATGAGAGATATATGTCCAGCAGCTCCTATGATAAAACACATAAAGACAAAGTCTTGGAGAAAATGAATCTGCTTCAATTTGTCCTACATACTACAGACCCACCTGCCCCACAGATGTGCTCTGACAGACTGGAGACATATTCGTACTTCTCTGAGCCTCCCCTTCAGCAGAAGATGTCCTGGCGTTTCACTGGGGATTGGGTTTATCTAGGAATGCCATCAGCTGTGCTTCCATAGCACACTGCTCTAACTCCCCACACCCACGTCACCACCACCACCACCTCCACCACCACCACCCCCTCCACCACCACCACCCTTCTCCACCAGAAGAAGAAGAAGAAGAGGAAAAGAACTCAAACTTCTGAAGTATTTTTCCCAGAGAGAAAACGAGTCACTTTCACAGACATATCCCAGACTGCACTGCGGCGCGGTACCCCTTGGAGAGCAGATCACATATGCTTACACACTGGGAGGGTGTTTTTTTGTTTGTGCAAGTGGGCAGCGGTGTCACTCACGGCTCTTTGAGCTCAGCCGTGGGAATCGTGCGAAGGCGAGGCACTAACAAGCACCCGAGAAACCCCCTCCCCGCCACCAGCTTTCTCGCTCCGCGCTGCCAGATGGTGTGGAACACAACACGCTCCGGCCTTCCCAAGCCAACCCTGGCTACACGGAGGACACAAACGATGTGGTAAATAGCGCGCCCGGACCAAAAGGCCACAGACATGCCCTAAAAAAAAAAGGGCTACCACGCCACTCCAGAGTTAAAACCAACCATGTTATTACAGCGCAACCAAAAGTCATCCCAAGGCGAACCAGCAGCTTGGAGTCCTCCCTCGACTGCCATCGCGGTGGCTTGTCACGGAGCTCAAACGCTGACAGCTCTCGATTACCCCTATGGGCTGGCAGTAGGCCGCTCAGCCTGAGGCCTGCCTGCGGTTCGGCACATCTGCGCCGCGCGTCTGCTGCTGCTGCTGCTGGTGGATGGACTACCTGCTCCAGCCCCTCACTCTCTCGTCTGGTGGTGTGGCTCGCTGACATCTCACTCATCCGAGATCGGCGCCACCGCACTGAAGCCTTCGAGCCTGCCATCTGGAGCAGACGGCTAAGGCGGGTAACCGGTAGTCTACGTTACGCCCCAGACCTTTGCTTCTTCTCCCTCCCTCCCTCGCTCCGCACACATCCCCTCTTTTCTCTCTGTCTAGCACTTCATTGTCAGCTGTCAACGCAGGTGGCATTCCTTGGGCTACCTGCTGCCACTGCAACTGAGCTCGCCACACTGGGCGCTTGCTGAGTGCGTCTCATGTCCGTCTGACAATGGTGACGGTCTTCTGCTGAATTCCAAATGACCTCTCTCAGATATATTTCTGATAAAGCTTTTCCTTGGGTTTTCAGGGGCTATGAGCTTGGTTGTGTTATTGCAAGTTATATTACAGTGTAGTCAGTTGTCTGTGTGGACGGACAATAGTGTGTGGGTTGCGGGCTGTCTGGAGGCTAGCTTGACCACGAAAGTAATTTACTGGAGAAAACTCCCTCCTGGTACGCTGTCATAACTGATCTGGAGTCTTTGTGAACAAACACCATGTTCCTTCTGTGGAGCCCTAATGATGTCATGCCCAGAATCATCAGAGGAGAACCACGAGCCGCGGGGGCTGTCAATCAGAAGCAGGATGCGAGCAGTAGGACCTCTGTTTGGGGAAGGCACCTGTCACTCACGTCAGAAGCAGCGGGAGAGCAGCTGGGCCAACCAATCAGGGCCGGTCCCAGCACAGCAGGCCAGGGACCAGGAAGAGGGGAGCCATCTGGAATGAGGGGTGGACTACAAAGGGCCAGCGCGGCGGAATGTTGACACACGACAGGAATGCAGGTCCAGCCGTTCGCGCCAACCAGTGCATTTGGACTCAATCTGTCTGTCAAACAGGAGCTCCTTTTGGGTTTTTACAGGGTTGGATGACACTCTAATGGCCTTGCATCCTTTTTATCCCCACACACTAATCCAAATCTTCCAGATTGTTATCCCCAGGATTAGGTGGACGTGTTGTCAGAATAGCCACTGCTGACTGAATACAGTTATCTTTCACCATAGAGGTATTCTCTGGTATGAGAGATTCTGAAAAATAGCAAACAAAAAGGGTGATACCCTTTGGTTAAATCACCGACCACTATGCTATGATGTCTCAATTAACTCAGAGATGAGTTACTGGTATCCAGAGTAAAAAGAGTCTAAAAGATACCTAAGAGATACCGATATTCGCTTTGCAGGTTTTACCGACCCTGGATAGCACAAGCACTTTGATCCAGGGAAACTAGAACGGCTACTGGGTTCCATTTACTAAATGATAGGGTGAGGAACTGTGGCTACCACATCATAAAGCTAGGGGCGTGATTACTGGTGTAAATTAAAGAAGAGTCGGACCACCATGCTAACAGCCAGTGAATATAATTACTTTTATTACAGTGTTACCACCTAGATTGATAATTTGCCCCACAATCTCATTAATCTCTCAGTAATGTCCATTGCAGACTACTGACCATTATTGCCATTATATTTTGTCCTGGCAGTGATGAGCAGAAGGGGACAGGCATGCTTTCCTATCTCAAGTAGCTTTTACACTGGCCCCAGAAGAGAGGATATTGCAGATAATTACCAACTCTAAAAAAATGTGTCTTTGTGTGGCGGTCTGAAAGGAGAAACTCTCGAGCATTGAGGAGATAAATCCCAAAACAAAAGGGGCCTGAATGGTACCAGGATTAGCCTTAATAGCTGTAATTACCAGTGGGGATAACAGCTTGGCCCCTCTACGCCCATCACAGGCCTGAAGGTAAGAGATGGCAGGGGGAGATGTGTGAATCAGGCCTCTACTGTCAGGCCCGCTGCCTGCTCTGCATTCATTTGTAAAACACTTGGATGACCCATCGGCGTTGGTCCCATTTGCGCTAAAAGCTACTATCTCAGCCCTCCAATAATGGCCGTGCATAAAAAAGGGGGCCCTCTCCACACTGTTCCTTCTTGAATTACAATCTGAGGTGATGGCACAGATAAGAGTGCCCTTTAAATTATAGTGCCACAGACCAGCCTGCTTTCTGATTCAAGCCTGCCACAATAAGAAATTTAAGTCACATGGGGTGGCCAGATAAAATGTAATTATCTTGACTAGATTGGTGGGGGGTCTCTGTTTTTTTGGAAAGAATAAGAATTAAAATGTTCACAGCTACAGCCCCCAGTTGTAACACAGGGAGTGCGGGCAATCGTGTGCTCAAAAAAGTACAAGGTTGTGTGAGGAGTAGAGAAGAGGAGTGAGGGGCAATTTAACTATGCACTTAAAACAGTCAATTAACATCCTACTCTGAATCTACACTCAGTCTTAGGACTAGATGGTTCAAGTCTCATAAAGCTGCCCGTACTTGGGAAAGTGCATTGGTGTGAGGGCTCTTCAGACAGGCTTGTGAAGCGTGGTACCTGATATACAGTTACTGTCTTGACTTCTCAAGCATACTGTGGTAGACAGCTGGATTAATTCAACTGCACATCAATGAACCACCTCCACAGGAGCAATCAATTTTCAGCTCACAGGAATCTATTGATATCTAATCTTTGGTTAAATATGATGGAGCACCAGACCCATTCGTGGATGCCGAATCAGATGTTAATACATTCAGGGGCTACAACAGTTTTCACTTTATCACACCCGACATTCATCACTCTGCTGACTGTGGCCAGGCAAGTCAACCACATCATGACAGATTGTGCCAAATAGGCCAAGATAAACCTCTGTACAGTAACTATTGTAAAATTCAGAATGCAGGCCCTGAAGAGTGCTGACCTGTATACAAAAGATGCCCTGAGCACGGGTCAGAGGAGTAGTATCAAGAGTTCATTGGATTTCTTCGAGCTCTGCCAGAGTCCTTTATATGTCTAAAAAGAGCCATTTAAAACGACAATGACAACACAAACCCCATCAGAAACCAATCTATACCCTTTAGCCCATATCTTGCAGTAAGATCAGATGGCATCATCACATTTAAGAAGAAACCTGCGACGCAGAGGTGCCTATGCCCCCAACCCCAGCCCCTCCCAAGGTGGAGAGACGCTCAAGGTTTGTTCGGCATTTGAAATAACCTCACGTCGATCTTTCACGCCTCGACAACCTTGATAAGTGTTTCCACAGTTTTCATACTACGATGCACATAACAGGGCAGAGGCCTGATGATACTTTTGGAGATAGAGGCAAACTCATCTTGTACTGCACACACAACACTTGCATGCCAAAGAAGAGGCAAGAGGAGAAGAGAGGAGGACACAAAAAAAATCTTGGAAGCTGACATCAAACACTGACCACATGTTTAGACGAACATGGGCTTGACAATGAGCAAGATCCCTCTTCTTCCAAAGACAATTTGTGGTTCTCACATTTTATTTCACTTCAAGCGAATGTCTGTAGATGAAAGCTCTGTACTGTTACTCATATGCACAAGTTGCAAGCACATGAGTCACCCTAATAAATTAGAGAGTTCATGCTGTGTGGAGCGCTTGGGTCTCCCACCAGATCCCCTCTGAATGCATGAGCACACTTTATTACAGATTCACACAGCCACATTCTAAAGCCATTCATATACACGCACCCTCAGCCTTGAATGAATTGCTCCCATTGCTCAGCAATGTCAGCATTGGGAGTAGTTTGTCTGTCTAATGTCGTGAGTTAGGCAATAGATATTCAGGCACGGGGACTTCGGAGGTCACACAGGTCAGTATTTTTTTAACTGGTTGAGTCTGAAATAACACTACCCCACAGTTTGAGTGCAATGACGTCATAAGGTCTTGTTGTATTTAGATAGGTAGTTAGCTCAGTAGCTCATTAGCCATGCTGAAAGCTTGGAGAAAAAGCAGACTGCAGGGTATGCACATGCAAACATTTTTTCAAGTGGCTCGATCAAAACTTCTGAAAATCTAAAGAAAGATCTGCACATGAACTCCCATAAACTATATTCAGCAACGTGTCGATCGATCGGTTATTATTACATACAGCATATACACAGAATGGGTTTAGAAATCATACTTTTGGGGGATTCATTTGGAGAGGGTTTTATATAAAAAAGGGATACAATTACAACAGGAAGGTTAACATTTCAAAATCTCACACCACAAACCCACAAGCCAGCTCTGAGGAAATGTGAATGACTTCTAAGGTCTCCCCTCACCAACACACCCCCCCCCCACCCCAACCACTACCCCGACCAATCTGCGACTGGGAGCAGGAGTGAAATGTACACAAAATGCGCATTTCGCAATCATTCTGGGAGGCAACAAACATCAAGAGAGCAGCCAAGCATGGCAATGATTACGCCCAGACATGCACAGACAAAATACAGACTGTCATGCAACAGTGTCCTGCTCTCCAGAGTCATCGCAAATACCAGTTACATTTCAGTGTCATATCAGCGGAGGGGTTCCTTGATGTGTAAAGCGTGTCACTTTAATGTGTGACACGAAGCAAAATGACAAGAATGAGCTGTAAGCAATGTGCTTACCTATGACATACAGTCAGCACAATATATGACAATGGGTTTCACAGTGAGTTAGGACAGTGTCAGTTGGGTCCCTCATAGTGCTAACATCAATTCTTACACCATTGCTAACATGTACAGTATACAGCTGTTTGCATGTATAGCCATAGTTGTGCTTATCCTGTGTGTAAAGCATTTTCATCATAAGTAAATAATATAGGCTAGTTTATTTGTTTTTGCGCTAATAGTGAAAATACAATGCTGGAGCACTTTCATTCTGCTTAGCATGCTAAACAGGATCTGTTGTTAAACAATGAGATGATGCCCAGATAGGCGGCCTTATGGAGATTGATGGCCGGTCAATCGGACTCAGATGAACAGACCCTGAGATAGAGCCCACTTCTGCACTGCAGCCCAATAGGCTGCGCCTCCCAAGATGTTCAATTGCCACCCATTGAAGCACTTCACATGAGAATGGTCCCAGTGCCTCTCTAGCTAGAGTGTGCCCTGCTGCAAGCTCATTCTGCCTGTCATAAATTGGCTCTTCTCTTCTTCTCCCCTTTAAGCGGGGAATGCACAGACGGCCTCATACTCTCTTTCTACGAGCAATTAAGTCTTAAATGGGAGGTATCAAACTCCCTGACCTGCCGTGACCTCTGCTATTGTAGCCCGCTTCTGAAAGCCCCAAACATTCTCTCCCTTCCTCCCTCCCTCCCTCTCTCTCCCTCTCCCTCCCTCTCTCTCTCCCTCTCCCTCCCTCCCCCTCTTCCTCTCTCTCTTTGCACATGTGGTTGTGTCGCGGCCTAGGGTTAGCTGTGTATGTCTGCAAGTTTTATTCTCCCTGGTAAACAAGGCCAAGAGGTGAATGCTTGGAATTCAGTTGTACAAGTTTTGCCATGGAAAAAGCAGGAAACTAATACATGGCTGGATTCCCGAGAGTGGGTGGATGGGAGTTTTTTTTTTTTTGGAAGCTTGTTGCACAGAGGTCAGCTCAGCCCAGCCTAGCCACTGTCAGACAACTCAGAGCAAGTCAGGCAGAAACTGAATGTCTCAGGAAAGGAAAAAAAAACATTATTTTGTTTAGACAGCAATATTAGCTCTCGCCTTGTTTCATGACTGGACTATACTTTTGTCTGCAAACTTCCATTGAAAGAGAATGTTTAATTATTTAATTATCACATCCAACTTAATTATTGTACACAGGCAATCAAACCACCATATTGATAGATAACCACATACTGTGTTGAAAGAGACCATATACACTCTCTCACTGTGGTGTCTAATGTGGAGGCTAATGATTTAGACAAGGACAGGCAGTCCTACTCTGCCACTCATTACCGCCGCATATTTTTAATCACTGTTTACTCAGTCAATACAAATGCTAATCACTCTGGTACAGCACAGTAAAGCTCGTTTCAGCAGGATTGTATGGAGATGAAACAACTTATTCCTGATTTATTTGAGCTTTTTCTTCATTCAAAGGGACAGCGGTTTATGTACTCTCGAAGCAGTCTTTTCACCTTCACAGAACCTCAACAGATAACCCCCCCCCCCCTCCTAAAAAATGGGTGCAGAGGCACATGCAGCTGTTACTGTGAGTGACCAGTGTAGCGTCGAGAAAAAAACACACCTCCCCCCCCTCCACACACATGGTATTTCATGGGTAATTGGTGGAGTACCTTTTCGGGAGCAGATAAGAGCGGAATCATCGTTCACACGTGAAATCTTTAAATTCAGATAATCGTGTTCCGGGGACCTCATTTTTCCATTCCACCTTGTCACCACAATGACCAAATCCTTTATTGTCTCTGCGCTGTTATTACCAAACACACTAATTTTATAACAGCCGACATTATCTCAACCCCCCCCCCCTCCCCCGGCTCACACCGCGACCACCACTACCGCTCTCCCCTCCTCACGGCCTTTTTTTATGATGTCATATTTTAAAAAAACAGCCGTGCGATAGCAGACGGAGTGACAGGGCCTGTAATGGGCGCAGCCTGAAATGTCACGCTCTATCACGCCCATCGCGGTGCACAGGAGGGCCGTTGTGAGGGGAGGAGGCCAGGGCCCAGGCCCATCGGCCGGGAACGCTGCTGTGTTCATATGCACGGAGACGGCTGGGCAGATGTGACCTCCCCAGCACACAGAGGCTCTTTGTGTCCGAGGGATTCAGAGTCCCCCCGGGCCTCCTGCCTTTAAACATTAACAGCCCCATAGCCAGGGAGAGCAGAGGGGACACAGAAACACACACACACACACACATGAACATACCTTCACAAACACGCTCATGTATGCGCTAACACACACACACACACACACACACACACACACACACTTTGAAATTCACACATATACACACGTTTGCATATGAATACATTCTAACAACCCCACACACAGGCACATATACATGCACACACACACACACACACACACTTGAGATAAGCGAGCGCCCACACGCTCGTTCACGCACAAGGCAGCAGTGTGTGTGTACCACTGGGAGCCTGTTGTCATGCTACTGCTGGGGGCAGAATCTATGGCTAGCCCTGATGGTTTGATACTGACATGTTTTATTAGTGGGCACATTACCCAAAAGGACACACATGAGACGCTTTGTTTTTTTCCCTTTTTCAGAATGGCCTAATAGATCCATAATATAAATATTTTATCAAAGGCATGATCCATTGGCATGTTTTTGAATTCAAATGAATTCATGAAAACAATCAACTCAGAAACATAAGATAAAAATACAGCCGCCCATTATCGTATGCCTGTGTATATAATTATCATATATATGTGCTGGGTATAGATGCATTATATATAATAATGGGCAACTAAGCATGAAATACTGTAAGGAGCTGAAATGTGTGCACAGTGTAAACATCTGCCTTTCTTATCTCTCCAGTTAGAGAGCAAAGAATAGTTTTTCAAAGAAAGAGAGAGAGAGAGCTCTTTCATTTCAAAGACCAGGCCAATGCTGCTTTATTTAATTATCTGTTATGTCGTTTCCTGCATAAATCATACTAATGATCCCTCGCTCTGTCAAATCCAAGAGCATGCTTCTCAGCCCCTATCAGCTGCAGTCCAGGTTATGTAAATCCCTGCTCTCGGTTCAATATCTATCTATTGAGACGATCCAATTGTCTATTTTAGGACAGAAAAAAAATCCTTAGCTTGCCTCGATATCATTCTCTGTCCTTGATACAAGTGACACTAAGCATCAAGCCATCACCAAATCAGTAATCCATTATCAAAAAAGACCATGCCAATTTAACTAAGCCACCACTGCTAACCCCCTAACCTTGACCTTGTAAACAGCACAATAGGGGGAGGCCAGAGATTATGCACAAATATCTGGTCCAGAGAACAGGAAGAGAGAGAGAGAAAGAGAGAGAGAGAGAGAGAGAGAGAGAGAGAGGCTTATTATGGGGCCTAGACAGCAGCCGAGCTGAATGGAGGAAGCTTTGTAGGTCAGCTGCTGCTGGAGACCTCTCGCAGCAGCAGGACACACGCGCGTCTGGTAGTGGCGACACACGGGAGATTCTGTTTTGGATCTCGCCTCTCCCCGTTGTCATTAACTTGCAAGGCCAAACATCTGTAATGGATTGAGGCAAGTGGAGAACTGGGCTATGACTGAATTTAGCTGGGGATCCAACAGCTGGTTGCAGGGCCGACCAGTGCACATAAGAGGTCTCTTCAACTGCCCCCCCCTCAACCCCAACCCCAACCCCAACCCCGCTTTACCCCCAAGAGGGAGTCCGAAAAGCAAGAAAAGGGGGACAAAAGAGACCCCTTAAACAATGCACCCCCCCAACACAAAGGCCCTGTGAGAGGAAGGAGCGCCCCTCTAACCCCTCGGCCGGTGCTTGAATGAGCTCCGCATTCCTTGCCCTCGCCCCTGCGCACTGGGCCGTCTCCCCGTGTCCATCCATCTGTCCGAGCGGCCGTCCACTCTGTCCGTTCATCCGTCCACATCCATCCCTCTTCTCCCTCACACCCCCCCCCATTCAACCAGACACACAGACACACTCATACTCTCACCTCCAGCCTGCAATTTACAGCATTTATCCTTAATGTGACACTCAGAAATTACAAGCGCTCCCACTGGACAATTTATGTGGACGTTTGTGCCAGTGCATGGTATTCCATGCGCTCATATTCAAAAAAACATTGTTGTTTTTACATGTCAGCTTCACTAACCTAGGAAAATGGGGGGATGTAATATATAGAGCAGTATGTTGGGTTCACCTCAGGGCCAAGAGAGATCTATGCCTCTACGGGTCACAGGACACTGAGTCTCCCACATTTGTGTAAAACCTGTCGGCTAGGCCGCACCAGTAAACTCGATTTTAGGATTTAACAAGGTGATCGCATATTCCATTATGAATGTACAGGGTGCAATGCAATAAAATAGAATAAAATAAAACAGACTGGAAGGTGACTTGCTAACGCTACGTGCCTCACCTTACTGCAAAAAGGTAGAAGGACTCGTCTTTGTGCAGAGACAAGGAAAAGAGGAGGAAACTTTTAACACACATACACACACACACACAGACACACACAGACACACACACACACACACACACACACACACACACACACACACACACACACACACACACACACACACACACACACACACACACACACACACACACACACACACACACACACACACACACACACACACACACACAGACACACACACACACACACACACATGCACACACACACACACACACACACACACACACACACACATGCACACACATACACACACAACATTAACTGGTGCAACAGCTCAGAGATTTATGGAAGCCGTCGATTGACTGGGTTTGACTCAGAATTAATGGCAAATATCAAATGAGCTTTCATGGCTGGCTCGCACCTGTGCGTGCGGCACAGGGTGGGTTCGCGAGCTCATTAAAAGCCGGTTCAGATCTCGCCACGGAACCCTGTGGAGATGCAGAGAAGCGCCCCTCATCAGGATGATAGGTGATAAATACACTGGCAGGGGGAAATGGGACTTAAAACGAGGTGTCTGTCTCGGCCTTTTTTCTTTTTTTTCCTCAAAAAGACTTCCTGATAATAACCTCCATTTCTTTGTACTCTGGAACAAAAATAAGTTTCCCTGCTGTACGCATATAGCTTTGAAGGCGATTTTTCTCTATCGTTTTTTTTTGTTCTTGATGGGACTTGATTTCCAGATAGCTGAGCTTGCCTGTCTCAGGCTTAATTTGCCACTCGCGTCTGCGAGCTACTGTCTGGCACACTATCTGGAGCAAATTTAGCCACAGTCTTGTTGATGTGCAAATTCGCTACCATCTCCCAAGGCCTATATCTAGTTCATGTTTCCAACCTAAAAAATGCCATCAATTCCACTTAGTGCTCTTTATGTGTTTATATATTTATTTTCGAGCACTACGTTGCTAATAAAAGAACAGGCTCCCTGGCAGGCAGACGCTCGGACACACTGACCCATAAACTCTCCTCTCAGGGTTGTTTGTTTCCTTGTAATTTTATACATGAGGGATTGTGGCACTCGTAAAAAAAATGCTGCCTATTAGCCACGTATATTTACACGCTTCAGTAAGTTCACACATAAACCTCCCTAGAATGTTTTATATTATCATAAAACAAAACAAAAAAATAAATATATAGTTGTATATATTATATAAAATTGTCATGAGGAAAAAGTGAATAACTGATTTGAGCACATTATATCTCAAACAAAATAGACTCCCAACCAACAGATTTTTTTTGAAATGCCAAAGGTGTCAGATGTCATAAATGCCATTTCACTGGTTTATGAATCTTGCTGGATTTATGATGGTTAACTGTGTGAAGGTTATGATGAAGCAGGTGAGCATGGGATAAGGCCCATGCGGTTTGGATGGAAATGGAGAGTTAACTGCTCGGCCCTGTTGAAACCATAAAGCCTCTATGAATGGCAGACACACAGTCTCTCTCTCTCTCTCTCTCTCTCTCTCTCTCTCTCTCTCTCTCTCTCTCTCTCTCTCTCTCTCTCTCTCTCTCTCTGACTCTCTCTTTCTTCACTTCCGGCCATCTCCTCCCCTCCGTGTGTGATATCCAGCAGTTAGGGGGTGAGCTCAGGGCTGGCTTCACATAATCTCATAATCAGACTGTTCCTCGGATTGTATTTCATTAACATTAACAAGCTGAGCGGGGAAGGAGAGGGAAAAAAAGGCGAGAAGAAAAGAGCCGGGGACTAAGGCTGACACCCCGCTCCTCCCACCACAGAGACACAGAGAAAGAGACCCAGGAGAGAGAGAGAGAGAGAGAGAGAGAGAGAGAGAGAGAGAGAGAGAGAGAGGAGAGAGAGAGAGAGAGAGAGGGAGAGAGGAGAGAGAGAGAGAGAGAGAGAGAGAGAGAGAGAGAGGGGGATACAGAGAGAGAGAGACAGAATGAAAAAGAAGCCAAAGAGCAGACTTGGAGAGCATGATGTGATTTTCAATGGGATTTTAGGAGAAGACAGAGGGGCAGAAATCTCGCCTTTTGTCTGCTGTGAAAATGGGTCTGATGAGCAGAGGAGGCTGCAGGCTCTGCTTGTCATAGAGGTGCTGATCTCTCGTGAGAATTGATTCCCATCATTCCCAGGCGCAAACGGACTCGGGGTATATTCCTGCCTGGGAGAGCAAGATAAGGGCCAAATGAAGTGAGACCAACTTACACCAAAGTGCATTAAAAAGAAGGGGGAAAAAACACAGGCTGCGATGCCACTTCAAATGGTTTACTTTAACGCCACTGAGCTGGCTATGTGTATGTGTGAGGGGGAGAGGAGTAAGACAGGAAGACTGAGCCAGAGAGAGTAAAACAGAGAGATAGGCTGAGGTAGTGACAGTGACAAGGAGAGATAGAGAGAGAGATTTGGAGAGAGACAGGGAGAGAGTGAAAGAGTGCACTGGCCAGTATCTGTTGAAGGAAGCCGCAGTTTGTCTTAACATTTTTTTTTCCCCTTCTCCGAGGCATTTCATCTGATTATGAGTACTTTGCAATCTGCGACAGCATGATTGATGCTCCACTTTCATGAGGAGAATTTTAACAGCACCTCTTCAGCGCTCAATGCACACCCAATTATGCGTCTGAGCCAGTAACCTTGAATTTATGTCTCCATGGCAACAAAACTGGTCATGCATTATGGATTATCATTGAAATTCTACACCCCTACCTAACATAATGAGAGCCGGGGACTTAATCAAATCAGCCATTCTGGGTGACACAAAGTAAAGAACTAGCTCTCATTGTTCGCTGCCGGGAGTAGGCAGCAGGTCTGACGAGGCGGCAGCTGCAGGGGCTACAGCCTGATAGATGGCTCCCATATACATCAGTGAACATATAGACAGATGGTCCTCAACGCCTGGAATTTCCAGCTCAGGAAGCAGCTGTTCAGGCTAACCTCTGCTGTCCGTCTCACCTTGTTGTCATGGAACATTGGGCAGAGAAGGAGAATGTGGATGGCTACGCTGGAGAGCTCAGGGGTTGGATTTGCACTGTGTGGCACCTTTTTTTTATAATTTTTTTTTTTACTCTTTTCTTTTCTCTGTGTTTTTTTCTAATTCTTTCCCCTTCTCTCTGTGTTTCCTCTTTTCTGCTCTCTTGCTCTTGTCCCACTCCTCCCTTGTTCCCCTCTTCTCCCTTTGTGGCTTGCCCGCAGGGTCCGGCTGCTCCACTCCCCCTCGCCCAGCACCTCAAAAGGGGATAAGAGGCCCCGAATAAATCTGCTTTGCTCCCTCCCTGCCTCTCCATTCCTCTCGTTCTCTCTCTCTCTCTCTCTCTCTGTCCCCCTCTCCATCCACTCCTCCTTCCCCTCTCTCAATGTCTCTGCGCACACTCCCTCTCTCGCTCTTCCTCTCTACCTCTCCCCCTGTCCCCTACCCCCTCCACTCCTCATTTCCCTCCCTCCCATGTCTCTCTCTCGCTCTCTGTCCCCAACCCCTTCCTCTCCTCCTCCTGCTTCTCCCATGTCTCTCTCTCTCTCTCTCTCTCCTCTCCTGCCTGTTGTCCATCCTCTCCCTCTCCCTCCCTGGCCACTCCTGTGCCGCCCTCATGACAGATGACATAATTGTAGTAAATCACTGTGCCAGATTAATGTCATCTATTTTTCCGTCTCCTCCTGCCTGATGCCCTGGCTCCTCTGCTATGTGCCCATGCCCTGGCTGCTGCATCAAATATTGATTGCTCTTGTGTATTTCTCGCATTGTGTGTAAGCATTTTTATTAGCCAAAAGGCAAAGCAGAGGAAACCAGTCGAACGCACTAAGTGGCTCTCAGGATCTCTGCAGTTTTCTCTCTCTCTCTCTCTCTCTCTCTCTCTCTCTTGTTTCTTTTTTTCTTGAATCATTGCTCCCTGACCTGCCTCCCTGACTCGGAGGCACAGTGGGGATTCTCGGGGTGGAATTGGAAAGCAGATCAACTGCTAGCTGTTAGTCATGGCCTTCCAACTTCCTATAGGAGCCACAGAATGGTGGACCAGTGATGCTTCCAGTGACAGGAAAGTCTCGTCCAGTGGCACATTTGTGTAAGTGGTGGAGCCTCTCTCTCTCTCTCTCTCTCTCTCTTTTCTCTCTCTCTCAGTATCCTGAAAGTCAGACTTGTGTGCTGGGCAGTCTGGCACAAAATGAAATGATAAATGAAAGAAAGAGGAAAAAGAGGGTGGCTGCAAAGCAAACACACCGAAGAAGATTAAAAAAAAGAACTGAAGAGAAGTGCAGATGAGAAAGAGAGAGAAAAAAAACGTCAGCACTAATACAAGAGAAGGAACCCACGAAGCTGCGTCGGAATATTTCCAATGATAATATTGTCTGTGTGATAAGTGCATTTGGAGAGGGAGATGTCATCCAAAATGTTTGCGATGTGCTTGATGAAACCTGCTCATTCTGCCTGATGACACCGGAAGCCTGTCTCATGTGTTATGCATCACATCTAGTTACGCTTCTGAGTGCTCTTGTCATAATGTGTCTGCCGTTCTTTACCGGGGATCTGAGCCCAGGCAGAGCCTAGCTGTGCAGGCCCCTCCACCTCACCCCACCCCCCCACCCCTGTTTCTGCTCGAAGAGCTGGAGGTGGGGGGATTATTATTAGGGGGTGCTTTTTCAACTTTTCAAACTCAGAGGGTGCCGTGCCAATTTGGTGCCAAGTGCATCGCAGATGCCACTTCTTCCTGCCCATTTTGCTGAATTAAAACAAACTGTAGCATTAATGATGCCCCCCACCCATCCTCCCCACACTCCTCTCCGATCCTTTTCACTGTGTGTGTGTGTGTGTGTGTGTGTGTGTGTGTGTGTGTGTGTGTGTGTGTGTGCTTAAATACTCACCTCAACACATTCACAATCAATTATTAATCTGTTGTTTTGGTCATTAACACACTCCAAAATGCCCATGAATTATGGATGGGCTCTTTTCTGGATGGCGAGCTGAAAGGGTGTAGTTCAATCTAGGTGGGTATCTTTGCATGAAATGGATTAACCACACCACTCACTGTGAAAGGATCAGTCTCCATGTGTCCACAGGAGAGGAAGCATACTACTTCTCATAAAACATTAAGCATGGACATCAGAGGCATTTATATAGCAAGGGAGAACATAAGCCCTAAACTACTTTAAAGGTCTGACTAGGCTGTCTGACCAAAAGACTATTTGAATAATGTTTTTGAACGATTTTTGAAATACAGTCCAAGATTGCAGCGGTTGAGGGTGTACAGTTGAAGTGGACGCTGCTGAGCGAGCCTGTGTTCGCATCTCGCTTTGGTTTAATGCAGCTTCATGGCCTGAGGACAGCGAGTGAAGTATGAGACAGCAGGAATGGAAAAAAGCCAAGTGGTAGACACAAGGCAGGTGAACTGTGGAATGCCCTGTTTTTACTGGTCTGAGACAGACTCAAGGAGTGCACCATCAAGCATTTAGGTCATAAAGAACTCAGTTTCCCTCCTCAACTGATGGCGCACATGACCTTTTCTTATTCCCCGCTCTACGCCTCAAACATATCTTCATCTCAGCACAAAGGCATCAAGATACAGCCGCACTCAGTGAATAGATGTTTATGAGATCCAGTATCCCTCTCACTTTGTAACATGACCGCTTCGCTGTCCACCGCACGATCCGTTTCAGTTTTTATCAATTCTCCTCGAATGCTAACCTTTGTCTGACAGCTTTACCATTGGGTTACAAGGAGAGTTCGAGAGTGCGGCCTGGCCCTCATTTGCATGGAATTAATGAAGCGTGCATATGCAAAGCAGCATTTAAACAACGTTGATTACCTCCTATGTATTCATAGGCCAACAGTCACACATGTCTGACATGCCACTGCTGCATGTAATATTCTCCACCATGAAAGGTCAGCCTCAGAAGTTCATTACCGCAGGGATGGGTGCCGGATGATGGACAGGCCCCGGGAACTTTTTTTGCTTGAGGAAAAGTAGCATTTCATGAGGCACGCTGGAACGTCAACATCCTCGTCAGGACTAGACACAACAGTGGGGGCCGCTCAGAGTTCAGGGTTTCTGGAAGGTTCGCCAGCTGCTGTTCCTCTGTTTATGACCGACCCTGATGAATTGCATGTTGATAAAGGCTGCGAGAGCTTTGACCATCTTCCAAACCCAAATCCCCACGGCGATTTTGCAAGAGGGGAGGGCTGGAACCCACGCAGGGGAGAATAGATAAAAGGACAGTTGTTGAAGTTTCCACAAAGTACTGTTCAAAGATCGGTGGTGCTAATTGAAATGAATTATCAAATGTAACCTTGCCTTGTTTCGTTTTTTTGAAAACAGCTGCATTTTGAACTCATTTTCCATCTGACCTTGAATGGGTCTTTTTGAAGAAATGTCTAGAATACTTCATACGCTGTTTGTTATTTGTAACATGGGTGAATGCTAGTGCGTTTGTTTCCATTTAGATTTTCCTTACTGAAAATAAAGTGACACTCTGATGTCATTTATTACGTTTAGGAATGAAGTGGTTATACCACATCATACCATATCATATTGAGATCTTTATCTTCTTTATTTTCATATTGAACACTTCATATTTGTTTAGCATAAAGAATGGCTTAAAAACTCATTCACATTACTTGTTTATGGGGGAAACCAATGTATTACTCGAGCCATATTTTTTTATTTATGCCCCATGTTTCGGACTATCAAGCACACATATGAGCGTGTAGCAGCCTGAGATATGTAGATGCTTGCCAGATTTTATTGAGATACACAGACATACATGGAGTACAGCCCAAATGAAGTGGCACTATTAAATCAGTGATTTAATGACGGACTCAACGGACTAAAGCAACATTTACTTTTTTAGAAATTATTGGGTTTTTATGGGACCAGCCACTATCATGTGGCCAATTTGTTTGGCTCCTTCAAACGCGCCCACCCATCAATTCACTTATGCATTATTTATGTCAGGTTAAGGAGTCGGGGACAAAATAATAATGGATGCTCTCTGGTTTGTTTATCATATTTAGTTCACGGCGTGCATAGCGACTGGGGCTGATAAATCGGAGCGTGGCCTATGTTTTCATCATGTGGGCATTTTTTCTGGTGCTGTGCTGCGCGCCGTGGCATGATTGAATTCCAGTGGGCAGGCCCGCCGCAGTCAGGGTAATGAACCTGATGACAGGTAGCGCCCGTCCTGAAATCTCATGCATTGGGAGTGCATCGGGGCATACCTCAACCGACCACGTCATTTGTTATCGTTAATCCTTACATTTATGGCTGCAAATATGTTATTAGGAGGTGTGCCCTAAGTATTTCACTTCGATTGCGCCGCTCCGTGACATATTGATTTGACTAGTCGGGACGACGACAAAGGCCGTGCCCGAGACCTTGACTTTGGACATCATGACCATGAATGTCTGGCTCGCATTCAACATCCTTGGTAATTTCCCTTTGTGGGAGAATCAAGGGCACGTTCGGCCCATCATATTTAAAGGGTGCCGGCGGATGGGTGAGTAAGTGACAGCACACGAGGCGAGCCCCAGATGAGGTCCTCCACGGCCGCCGGCGGCTGGATTACATTCCGAGATATGCCTATCCATCCTAATTCGCCCAGCCCTGTCGCGCCCATCAATGCTAAGGTGAGGGGTTTGGTGGATGTATAAATGCGAGGTCCAGGGAGGAGGGTTTGAGTAGGTTTGAGTATGAGTGTGTGTGTGTGTGTGTGTGTGTGTGTGTAGGGGAGCACCCTTATGCATGGAGGGACATTGGTGCATACGTGTGCATATGACATTAACAACCCTCCATATTAAACATGGACAGCCATTCTCAACATATCCAGACACACACACTCTCTCTCTCTCTCAAACACACACACACACACACACACACACACGGACACACACACACACACACACATACACACACACACACACAGGGACACACACACATCCACATGCATGCATCCTACCCCTACGAGATGCTGAGAGAGGCTCTGATGTGCTGCCGTCGCTTCATCCATTAGCCCCCTGCGGGGCATTGTTCACCGGGGCCACAGTCAGGAGGACCAGGCTAATGTTCCCAGGGCCACTGACTACCGCCCTGGGCCCAGCCATTGCCATGATCTCCATCAATTACTCTGCTCGCCGCTGCAATCCATCGCTCTCCAGCCCATGTAGCTGCCCAAGCAGCAAATCCAGGAATAAAACTAACACCTACATATCATATGCAAAACATAGAAAGAAAATAAAAATGCTGGTGTGAGTTTATTAATGGACCACATATACCTTTCCGATTTATGTGCTGGCAACACAGGCACTTGCAAGAGGAGGTCGGGTAGATTTGTCTTTGTATGGCTGAGAACAACGCACCATTAGTCATATGGAAATTCACAAAACCGAAAATGTCATGAATTCATGAAAGCTACATACAGATGCGTTTGCGAGCATTAGTGTGGAACCGGCTGGTCTGACTACTTGACTGGCCACGGCATGGAAATCCCACCGAGAGGGGGGGGGGGGGGGGGGTCAGCTTCATACTGCTACTAATGTCTGTGACTGTATATGAGAAAATGAGATGATTCATATGGGGACGGGGAAGAGCATTAGAGCAGAGCTCATATGTTTCAGCTGCATGATGTCACCATGTGGAAATGGCACCCACCCTCTTGTTGAAGCAAAACATATATGCGTCTGAAGTGTATAATATTACTTAAGTGCATTACAAACATTTCCGTGTCACTCACTCGAAGGCTGACGTCATGGAGTCTGATTTGATTTTCCAGAAACTGATTTAGCATTGGCCAATGTCCAGGCTAGGGTGCCTGCCTTTCATTTGTGGACAAGAAATCAGCTGGGCTTTTCGTAACTCCTAGTGCACCCGCTGTGCTATACTAATACCACTGTGTGGACAGTAATCTGTGTCAAAGCGGCACCTATTCGGTATGCAAATAACAATGCCTTTTAATTAATGCAATCCCAGGGCCGGTAACACCTAAATGAATTACCTGGTTAGAATGTCAGTAAGATTAATGGTAAGACCAGCAGACATACTATTTATGTAAATTGCAATATCACTCTTTGTAAACTTAAGACCTCTCTAATGGAATTTGCTCACCTCTGGTGGAAAGACACAGCACCCTGAGAATACGGCTCAAATGAGCTTGTGGTGATCGTTCTGCGCAGTGCGCTCTTTAGCCTCCCTGGGACTGTGGGCGTTAGTGCAGGGCAAAAAGTTGCTTTTTGTTTGCATATTGTTTTCTTTCACTCTCCTTCACCCTCTGTGTCCAAACACCGTGTCATCTGCCTTTATATTTTTTAATAGAAAAAAGCATTTAAAATAAATGATCTTGCATTGATTGTGATGGATAAGCTATGCAGCACCACTGTGCCTTCAAGGGCAGAGGGGGATAAGCCATCATTCTCGCCTGTCTGATACATCAAGGGAAGCACCAACATGTGTTCAATGTCACCAGACCCCACGCTAAGCCTAAACAATTACACTATTCATTGGGGGGAAACTCAAGCACCAAAAAAACAATCTATACATCAGGGCTGTGGTAGTCAATGTGTGTCCATGCATACATTTGACTGCCCAAAAATGCTCTTTAAAAGTGATGGAGACCATACTGCACAAGTGCAATATTAAAGCTCATCACTTTGTCTTCATTAATATCATTCACAGCACAGGAAAAGTGCAATCTGATGCTGCAAGAGATTCAGGAAATTAGAACTGGCCTTAATGGCAATTTAATATTTTCTGCTGGTGGAGGCTTTGATAGATTTTATGCAGCCAACATTGATTTTGCGGGCCTTGAGCCAGTCTGAGTGTCGTTAAGAAGAGCCTCACTTTCAAATCACTTTGGCTGTGACCCACGGCCACGTGTATTGCTGAAGTCCAGCGTTTTCTTGGGGTGCTGGGCGGCATGTTTTCCTTTGCCGTGCCGCATGGCAATAAACGTGGCAAAGTGACCCAGCTAGATAAACCTGCACTCAGCGTAATAAGGCTATGTTACGATTAATGAGATACCCAGGGCATTATTTGTTATGTTATATATCTTATTGATTGCATTGTCTTTGATCTAACCATGCTCTCCCCTCTCCCTGGACCCTGCCAGAATTCTATGTAAAAGGGGATGCTGAAGGTTGAACAGCTGTAACATGTGCAGACTGAACACAAAAGCCCCAGCGCTTACCCCAGATCTGTTACCTAGACCTAGATTCGCTAATCATGTGTGAACATACATTTGCAGTGCAGCATGGAAGGACAAACATAGCTTATGTGGAGGAATCTATAAGTTTACTTCATATCCAGATCCCCCTATGCTGGGGGGAAAAGTCACTCGATCATGCAGGACAGTGGAGGTGTTTCATCACTATAATGAGGAGGCCATAAGTTATGGATGACTTTTCCTCCCTGCTTGCCATGAATTCCTCACTCCCTGATTGAGTAAATGACCACTGTGGGTTGTGCGCACCTGGTCAGATCCATCCACATGTTAGCAAGGGACGCATTAGCCGAGGGGGCCTGTGGCTGGGGTGTCACCTCAGCACCCTGTCTGCTGAGGGGGCTGTTATCTGCAATGCCCAATAAGAAATATATATATAAAAAAGAAGTCAGAAGGCCGGAGGTGGACATACTTGATCAAGCCCAACCCAACAGTCCCTGCTGGCAAATTTGGAATGTCACTCCCCACACACATACACACACACACACACACACACACACACACACACACACACACACACACACACACACACACACACACACACACACACACACACACACACACACACACACATATGCACAGACACATTGATTGAGAGTGGCTCTCTTTAAAAGTGTGGCCAGCGCAATTGAAAGTGACACAGCATAAACAGAAACTGTCAAACAATTAAACACTGTAAACAGCACAGACAAGTGAGTGATGAATTTGGCTGTCTGGGCCGATTTTGCCTGACAGAGACTTGGAAAACTGAGAGGTGGGCCCGTGTGCGAATCGCAAGAAAATTAGCGGCAGCCTCTTTGGTGGCAAAACTACCCTGGACGGAGGCCTATTCTCCTTTTGATTGCAGAGATGAAATTGCCGCTTGATGTTCCCCTCTCTCGAGGCTCGGAGGGAAATGTCGGAATAGATGTGTTCAGCAAAAAGCACAATTACAGAGATTTGCACACCAACCAGGCCAACCTCCATTACCGTGACACAGGGGGGAGGGAGGGCAGCATCTCCCGAGGAGAGTAAAATGAAACGGGAAGATTTGAAATAGCATTTCAGAGACAGATAGGCGTGGGCGACGGAGAAAGGGGAAACACTGTGAATAAGCGTATAAATATGAATGGGAAAACATCGGGTCATTTCTTAACCTGACTTTCTCATTGTGTATTTATGATGAATGAGGGTCTCACAATTCTGTGTCAGGGTCCCCTGACCGACAAATAGCAGGCTAATGACAATCTTTAAAACATATGGTAATGTGGCACTTACAATGCATTGCAATCACCAATATCTCCAATGGTATCTAAAAAAAGGTTGCATGAATGACAAGTCAGGATACTAAACAGACTTGACTGAAATGCTAATCAGATTGCAGTCTTTTGCATTTAAAAAATGTCCATTTCTGTTAAAGGTAGACACTTCAAACACGACACTGTTATTTTTTGAAAAAGGTGGAGATTTTAAAACTGATCCTGTAGCTCGCTGAATGTGACACTATCTTTAACTTTGCAGGTCGTAATCTCATGGTTGGGTTAGATATTTGTGTATACAACACATGTATTTACATGGGTGTATTGAAATAAAATAAAAAAAAGACCTGCTGAGCTATACCAAGGTTCCAACACAAGGCTCAGATTTCTAGAAGTGCATGTGCCAGGAAAACAGGCTGGTGTGTCAGACTTATATCAGTGCAGGAGAGTCACCAGGCTTAAAAAAAAAAAAAAAAGAAAAACAGCCCTCACACCTATCAGATGTCTGATTCCAACCGTTGACAGCCAATTACATGGGGGGGGAGATATCATTCATCCTTCACCGAAAAAAAAAATCCCACCTTCTCCTGGCCGTGCCGGTAACACATAGACCTGTTCCCAAGCATTAATGAACCCCGAGAGCCAGTCTCACAAAAGGAGTCCGAGGCCAGGTGTGTCATTGATACTGTAAGAGTTGTGTCCGCCAAACTTAAACAGGCTTCGCCATTAATCCTCTAATCTCAGCGGAGGAGAGAAAAGGCAGTGGCTGTCACGCAGAGGAATAAGCTATCTAGGAAATGACACTCTCCTCTCTCTCCCCTCCTCTCTCTCTCCCCTCCTCTCTCTCTCTCTGTCTCTCTCTGGCATGAGGGGACGGGCGTCGTCATCTCAAGGATTTAATCTCCATTTGCCGTTAATCACAGGCAAGAAGGGACGCTGGGGACAAGAGCAGGTAGAATAGAGAAGGACAGCCATTCCTCATCCAGAGAGGACCATTGACCTAAATATTGTATTCAGAAGGTGTTCAGTTTGGCACTGACCAACACTGACAATCGTAAACACTTCCAGAAGCATATCACAGCAACGAGAAAACACAAAAATGGGCCACCTTCGTATTAGGTTTGTGCTGGTATTGGCGGAGCCGGTGTGTGTTTGGCTGTGATAAGAGGTGGCTGTCCTCCTGGGGTCGGCGCTCAGGTCTGTGTTGATGGAGGCTAAAGTGACTCTGACATCTCTCGCTGCAGCAGGACACTAACGCACACGGGCTCAGGAGGTTGATAGGAGATGCCCGGGCAGTTGTAAACAAGAGGCCCTCCCTTCCTCCCTCCTCTCTCTCTTTCTCTCTGCCTTCCTCTCTCTCTCCTTCTCTCTCTCCTTCTCTCTCTCTCTCCCTCCTGTGCTACTTTTAAAGCCTTATCTCCAACCACTATCGGACCTCTCCAAACCCACACATGAACATACCCTCCCACCACCATCTCCTTGTCTCTGGGCAGGTCCAGAGCTGAACCCCGGCCTCCCAGGACCCCCTCCGTGTGCAAACTTAAGACTACATCTCCCTGCAACCTGGTTAATCCCCGTGCCCTGCCCGTCCCCGGCGGTGAGGGGGCCTCCCGTGACAGATACAAACGATCTCTGCGGCGGTTATCTCAGGCCCCGGGCGCCACAGGGGTCAGGCCAGATCTTCTGGAGACGAAGCAGTGCCATCCTGTGAGGCCGCGCCGGGGCTAGGGCTCCGACAGGCTGACTGATTAGCGACGAGAGGGACCGGCCGTCAGCCAGGACACTGGGAGGAAGAGAGTCAGAGAGAGAGAGAGAGAGAGAGAGAGAGAGAGAGAGACAGAGAGAGAGGCCTAATGGGAGTTTACTACACCCACAAAATCCTAGCAGGTTTATGGAGTGTTATGAGCTGTCAGAGACATTATACATAGTGAGACTGTGAGGGGAGAGAGGAAACAGAGACTCACTTTTTACTACTTATCTTCAGACTGGACTTTTTAATAGACCTTTTTGGCAATTTCATCAATATTGCACCAGTCTAATTTTGTGGCTGTGATTCTGAGATATGGTTCCACATATTTCTTGTCTTTTTAGCCCCAAGGAAGTAGCTGTTTTGGCTAGCTTCTAGCTTTTTTTTCTCAGATAACAAAAAGAGTGTTTGACCAGCTACATTTCTGTGGTGTGCTGAAATCTAAAGTCATGACACCTCTGACCCCCAGAACGTGCACTGGACTTAACCTTCCGGACTCTTCTGCAGTTCTTCTTATCAGTTGGGATTTCATGCCGGACAACCTGCTTCTGCCAGAACTGCCAGCTGAAGACAAAACTCTCCCAGTTATGAGGTCATTTCAGATGGACACATGAACATGTGTCTAGCAGTCAGCCTGTGTTTGTTTGAGCCTGCTGTATACAGTAGGTCTTTTGCCACATCCACAGACAATTCAGAAAATATGCACTGAATAGCAAAAGGAAACAAAGATTATGATTAATTTTGATCCATCGCATATTTTCTCTATCTATCAATCCTCCACCAGTCCACCAATGCTGTCAATCGTATTAATGATTATTCTTGAATTTCCTCTTGAGGATCAATAAAGTATCTATCTATCTATCTATCTATCTATCTATCTATCTATCTATCTATCTATCTAATGCAATTGTTGCTATTTGATTGAAACAAAAGATACAAAGCAGGATTGTTTTCAGGCTTCTTAGGTCATGAACAGATTGGTACTCTTGTGAAATGCTGGAGGAGTAGTCCGCCATACACCGCTCACTAGAAATGTACTGACAAAACAAAGACCAGCTGTGACCAGATCTACAAGTGTTTTTCCAGCATCTTTGCTCAATTCACTTGCATTTGTTTTTTTGTTTTTTTAGATTTCACTATGTGGGGCAACATTAAATAAGTATAAGTATAAATATATATACTTTTTTGATCCCGTGAGGGAAATTTGGTCTCTGCATTTTAACCCAATCGGTGAATTAGTGAAACACAAACAGCACACAGTGAGGTGAAGCACACACTAATCCTGGCGCAGTGAGCTGCTGCCTGCAACAACGGCGCTATTTCGGGGGAGCAGTGAGGGGTTAGATGCCTTGCTCAAGGGCACTTCAGCCGCGGCCCACTGGTTGGGGCTCGAACCGGCAACCCTCCGGTTACAAGTCCAGAGTGCTAACCAGTGGGCCACGGCTGCCCCCAAGTCATGCATGGAATCTCTGTCTAATGGAGATACAAGTAAACCATCCAACCCATTGCAACACTCCTCTAAAACAGCAGCTGATGGTAAGAGTTATGTGTAAAAACATTGATTTTGACCAAGAACCCGCAAACGACTCCCATTATTTAAAAAAATTGCTATTACAATTGTCATGATTACCTTGATGACCAGAAAACGCAGTCGAAGACTGCAACTTTAAAACTACAATGATTTATTGACAACAAATATTGAGGGGCTTCAACACAGTGTAATTCTGCCGTTCACATCTAAACCCTGCATGTGTTCCCCTGTACAAAACTGCCTTTCAATTCACCATCGCCACTGCTTTGTTCCCTTTCTGCTAATCCTTCTTTCCAAGCACTTATTTTGCGACAAAATATTAGGCCTAATGTACTGTTTCTAATGCAGAGCATGTTTCTATTCTTACAGATGGACTCTTTAATAGACACGAGTACATTTGGGTCCTTAATGGCTTGTTGAGCATCATGTTCTTTTTACAAACCATACAAGCCCCTGCTCTGTGGGACTACAATCATTATGAAATGACTGGCATTGTATTAATTACAACTCATGTTAATTTAGACAACTGCCCTCAGGGATAATATTTAAGAAATCAATATAGAATGTTAACCAGGAACGAAGTTCATATTTGCATATGCACATAGCCTTTTGTAAGATATATATACTGTATGCATAATTATAGTGCTTAAGAGCTGTTTTGAATCAGTATCAGTCCTCTGTTGATTACTGCAATGGACTGTTCACAGGCCTTCCTAAAAAGACTATTAAACAGCTTCAGGTGATACAAAATGCAGCAGCTAGGACTCTAACAAAAACTAAAAGAACTGACCACATTACTCCAATTCTTAAGTCCTTGCACTGGCTTCCAGTAAGTCACAGAATTGACTTTAAAGCACTATTGCTTGTTTATAAATCAGTAAATGGAGCAGGACCTAAATACTTGTCAGACATGCTTCAGCAGTACACACCTTCTCGTCCTCTCAGGTCCCAGGTGAAAAACCTGCTAGTAAAACCTACAGTTAGAACTAAACATGGTGAAGCAGCTTTTTAGCTGCTATCTTGGCTCAGCTGTGGAACCAACTTCGGGATGACATTAAAAGGCCCCAACTGTAGCCAGTTTTAAATCTAGACTTAAGACCAAACTGTTCTCAGGCGGCTTTCTGCTAACTGTGCCGAAGTTACAAATTCTGAATCTGCCTCGATAATTATTCTACTTTGTCTTTTATTACTTTTTTACTACTTTTGCCTTTGTTTTTGCTTACTAATTATTCTTTATTTTTTAAATGATTTTACCTTGTGTTTTATGTTTTCTTTTTTTATTATGATCTTTACCTTTTAACTATTCTTTGACTATATTGCCCTTCTATGCTTTTATTTGTTATTATCGTTTGGTTTTGTTTATGTAAAGCACATTGAATGACCTCTGTGTATGAAATGTGCTATATAAATAAACTTGACTTGACTTGACTTGACTCTGTACTGCATGTTTCTGGATTTTAACCAATACTACTTAAGAAAAGTGGTTGAATTCTTCAAGCACACAGGAATTACTGTTTATATAAAACATACATGTTCCATTTATGTTAATCATCACAAATGCACACCATATAAGGCCATTTTGACTCAGAATTATATCAATTCCCAACAGATGGTAATATGCTGCCTACAATTAGCAAGCACATGGCCAAGATCTGTCTATTTCTGCAAAATAAAACTGACATATTTTCCAGTTATCTGCCAAAATCTGACATAAGTCTGGCACAGTGCAAATACACTTGGCAAAAGATGCATGGCAGTGGTCCGCTTCCGTCTGTAACTTCTTCTGTCTCGTACCTTGGTCAATTTCATTCGACTTTCCTCTTCAAGTGCAGACATTCAAACAGGGACCGGAATTCCAGACACTTGGAATGGTGACATTTTGAAGTCTGTTAAATTTGTGACTGAACCGGGGGCAAGGCTGCAGTCTCAGGTTACCACTCATTCAAGGGCAAAATCCCTGCACTTGGTGATAGATATGCAATGAAAACGGACATATTTATGAAGCCGTGAACCCATTTTCATACATAAGTCATTTATATTTCTCATACTGCCTTTGAAGCAGTGAAAAAGAAACCCTGCAAGTGCAGAGTGCTTTTCCTTCCCATATTCAACAAGACATTTCTGCAAATTCAACCACTCAAACGCATCATTTGAAAGCTAGGCCGTTGAGAAACGTGTGAATTTACTCCGACCCCCCACCCCCCCCCCCACCTCCCCTCTCATCATCCACACAAGCCCAGCACAGTTTAGTTCCACTGGGCTGTGAACGTACACCTGTTCCTGGCTGGGCCTGACAGCTGTCACTCTCCCACTGCTTTCAAAGGGGCTGTCATCCGAGAGCTCCGCCGCTACTGTAGGTGCACCGCGGTACACAACAAGAGGTGGGAGGGGAAGAAGAGGAAGTGTGGACGCCCCCCTTCCAATTGTTCCTGACACACGACACACAGCACTTTCTTCGGGGTAGGGAAAAGAGGAGGCCGGGGTGGGGGTATTGGTGACAGTGCTGGTGAAGATTAGGGGGGGGTGCACCAAGAATCACAAGGAGTCTTTTATCTTTAGTTAATGATTGAACAAACATGCTTTGCCTCCGAGCCCCCTTTTCTTGTGGGTGTGGTTACCCCAGGGGTCACAGAGCAGCTTTCTAATAAGCATCCCTCACAAAAGCCCAATATTTGCTTGACTAGTGGGGCCTCTGCAAGGGGAGGGGTTATGTGTGGTGTGTATGTGTGTGTGAGTGTATGTTTTTGTTTGTGTGTGTGTCTGTGTGTGTGTGTGTGTGTCTATGTTTGTGGGTAGTGGGTGTGTGCATGGAAGAGGATAGGGAGGGAGAGAGTGTGTGTGTGTGTGTGGGGGGGGGTCTGACTCTGTCAGATACCAACAGGAACAGATGGATCTTGATAAATCCTGAAAGGGAGGCATTACCTGCCCAAGTCACCAAGCAGCCGCAATTATCACAGGGCTTTGGGTTCATTGTCAATTAGAGTGGCAGTTAAAGCGAGGCAGCAGCTGTGGCAGATGGCTAGAATCCAACAGGACTGAGGAGCCCGGACAGGGGCCAGCCCCGAGGCTGTCTCCAAGACTGAGAGCCACCGGGCTGCTGAGAGCAGGCAGCACACAGAAGCAGTGTGGAGCACCAGGCTTCAGCTCACAAGCTAGGCTACGCTAAACACACACTCTCTCTCTCTCTCTCTCTCTACTACACATGCGCTCTCTGTCTACTCACTGTGTGTGTGTGTGTGTGTGTGTGTGTGTGTGTGTGTGGGAGGAGGAAGAGGTGGGGCTGTCCTCCAGACCCATTTGAGGGAAGGAAAAAAAATCCACAACATTCATTGACTGGATTATACTGTGCATCACCTGCCTCTTTCTCATGGGGACAGACTGTACTTAAATGAGAGCACCATCACCCAGCTTTCCTTTCTTATTTGCATCTGTCTTTTTACAGCCGGATCACTGTTAAAAATGGGGCTTGCTGTTAATTAAGCCAATGCAGCAACAGCTGCTGATTAGAAATATTGAATGAGAGCACTGTGTTGGAAATTCAGACTCAGACTGAACATTTGTTGACTGGTCTTGATACCCAGGAGTGTATAATTGTTTTTCACCATCTCAAAGTTTCTCAGAACATTTTATCTATTCCATCTGTTCCATCTTATGTCTTATTCTGTTTACCCATTATTCTGTGCTAACGTTAGCATCATATGGGCGTAAGCTCCAACATAGTCTGCTAGCGACTTTGTTAATGGATACTAACATTTCTAACACACATACACCAATGCAGAGAGAGCAGGGGAGAGGGATTAGAATTTCACTGATGTCTGCCAAGCAAAAACAAAACCTCCAGATTTGGCCTGCTACACACACACACACACACATATATACACACACACACACACACACACACACACACACACACACACACACACACACACACACACACACACACACACACACACACACACAGGCCGCCCCCCAAAAGCCAACAGATTCCTCTGGCGGCTTTGAAAATAATTATGATGCCACTTAATTTATGCAGGACCACATCAGCCAGCGCTCTCACTAGCAGCAGCAGAGGCGGCAGAGACGGCCAACGCTAACTTCCTCTCCGGAGCGCGGCGCCTGAGGGCTCGGCCAGAGCAGTAGCGGCGGTGGGCGGCGCTGGTTACTCAAGGGCAGCCGTTTGCTGAGTCTGTCTCCTCTCTTCCAGGCAGGACTCCCCAGCGGCCGCCCCGCGCCAACAGCTCTCCGGCGGGCTTCACTTTCAGCAAGTGCCACCATTCATCACGGAGCAGGGGGTGCCAGGGAGGGGTGGCGTGTGTACCCCCCCTCTCTCTCTCTCTCTCTCTCTCTCTCTCTCTCTCTCTCTCTCTCCCTCCCTCTCTCCCTCTCTCTCTCCCTCTCTCTCTCTCTGTGTCTCGCTGCACCCAGGGATGAGAACCCAGGGCCCCCAGCCCCAGACAAGCCACCCTCCCTACACACACACACACACACACACACACACAAGTCCCCTCCACGGTTCCTCACAATGAGCCCTGCTTTCATTTACTTGGGGGTGGTGGGGGGTGAGTTTGTCCCCCTCTCTCTCTCTTTCTGTTCCTCTGTCCTTCTCTCTGTGTGTCTCTCGCTCTTTCTGTCTCCCCAAGAGGCATCATTCCTCCTACTTTGTTACGCCACTCTTGGACCTTGTGTCTGGGAGCAGCTGATAGCGAGGTCAGGCCATCCATCTGCTGGGGCCCGGGGCCGTGATGAAGAGAGCGGAGCAGAGGTCCTCATTCACAACAATGGCCATTAACAATGCTTACAGTGCTGCCCGGCTCCCCACACACACACACACACACACATACACAGGGCCCGGGGGGTGGGAGGGATGGAGGGCTGTCACCGGGCAGAGTTGCAGATCGCCGTGATCCGATAGGTTTGCGGGACAGACGGCAGGACGGCTGGACCGGCGGGGCGCGCTCTTTGGCGTGTTGCTCGGCCCCAGTCTGAAGCCCCCGGGAGGCTCTCACGGAGCGGCTTTATTGATCCTCCCCCTTTTGTTTGGTTGCTCCGGCGCGTGAAGTTATGCACATGTGCACATCTTCCTGCATCTTTAACGCGTTAGTCTTCCCCATCTTGCTGAGTCTGTCCAGCAACAACCTCTGTTATGTTCACTTCTTTTTTTCTCCCTATGCCCAGGCGCTCGCGTTTTCATCCATAAATAGCTTATCTCATTTACTGAATCAATAAAGTCACTCATAGAAGAATATGTTGTGTGTGTGTGTGTGTGTTTGTCAGTGCTGAGTATCATAACAAAAAAGTCATAAACACTGTTCAGAGTATGCTCTTCCATCTCTGCAGTCTGTACAGCCACAATATTGCTTCCAGAAAAATACATTTAAATCAAATATTCCCATTTAGATATCCATTTGGCCTCCTCAGAACATTCTGGAGTGTTGCCAAGTGTTCTGTCATGGATATGGGACTGTCAGGGATGTGGCTGCTCACAATCTGTTTCGTTCCCCGCTGTATTTAATTAGACTTGGATTGGCTTCCTTTCTGTGCATTTCCTGAGATGGGAACCTTTACAAAAAGAAGCCATCATCAAGATAACCGCTAAAACCCACCCACGCTCACAGCCAACACATCAAGCCATTGGGGTTCAATCAAATTTGAGTTTGTTAAAAAAAAAAAAAAAAAAAAAAAATAGAGGCATAAGCCGAACACTACTTCACAGTTGTGGAACAGAGCATTCTGGAGAATGCAAGAAGAAAGGGATATTCAGCAATGAGAATAAAAGAAATATACGGCTATGTAATCCTCTGATGAAATCTTGTATTCATATTTACATAGGACATAACGCCATTGAGCCAAGCCAAGTGATGGTTACAGTCATGGGGTACGTTCTGAAGAAAAAATAGCATCAGTAGCAACATCTTTCAATATCTCTATCTCCATTATAAGTCAAGATCTTGTACTATTAAAAGTGTCCATTTGATGTCAATAATAAATAATGCAGCTGACAATTTGTAAAACAAAGTTGATATGGATACATGACTAATACTTTTTATTTTCACTCACATGAAATAGTCTTTGACAACTTTCATACCCTCATATCTAATAGAACGACTGTTCTTCCTGCTATTTGAGTCCTTTATCAAGCTCTTAGGAATAGTGAGAATCTTTAGCTGCTTGTTTTCAGTCAATAAGCAGTGTTGCCTTTTGGGAAGAATGGAGAGAAATTGTGTGTCTACGAAAGGCTACTGCTCAGGCCTGGAGAGTTTGATGACAAAGGGACTGAATGGGAAGCTCTTGCCAGCCAGTGGCTGTTTAGTGTAAGAAACAACACACACTCACTCTCTTTCTCTCTGTCTCACACACACACAGGCGTGCACACATTCAAATGAGTACACACATAGGCACGCGCTCATGAGAGCACACACACACACACACACACACACACACCATTCACACTGTACCCTGAGACACACATTCATTGGGTGCCCACAGAGAGTGCTGATAAAGCAACAGCCAGCTGAACTGTGGAGTGCTGCCATTACCCTCCCAACAATGGAGATATTAGCATGTGAAAGAACCCACCACCGGTCGCTTAAGGTGCAATTTAACGTGTGGGGATGTTGACTTCAGTCAGATGGATATATTATTGTCCTTATTTTCTTCAAACTCGGCAGAGAGCTCAAGTCAAGTCACACACACACACACACACACACACACAAACACACACATATTTAAACAGCCTGCTCTTCAGGTACAAAAAATCTGCTTTACATAATAAAAGTATGTTTTAGGAGTTAAGCTTGGCCCTCCTTGACATGTCGTGCTAACTGTTTGTTGACGGAAAAAATATGGATTTATTCCTCACATAAGCTTATTGGCAAAAAGTTTATGGAAATGTTAATACCTCTTCGTCCATATAAATGTAAAAATTGAAGGTGCAGAAAAGTTTGTCTTCTCTACAAAGTGAGGAGACGCTTGAGAACATTTCTGTGGCTTGCATCTTTTGAGAAACTGCAGAATGCATGATGTCACGATGAGGCCTTATTCAAAGTGTCAAAAGGAAAGAAAAAAAAGTGTCTCCATTTATGTGTTTTCAGTTTTGTCACACATTTCTGGGAAACAACACAAATGGAATTATGGTAAGTGGAAATAAATTATAAATGGAATGGTATTAGCGTAATTATCCATGATGCATTACTATTTTCCAAACAACCACATGTTGGGGACAAACAGGGAGCTGAAGGTAACGTTTTTTTTTTTTTTGGCTCAGATCAATAGTGCCCCTAAGGCTTCAGGGCCTCTGTTATCTATGCACTATTACTTCCAATTCACCGCACGGCCTCCCACCACCAAGACAAATTATAATATATCATTTGCACCTTCATTTTAGCACTTGGTGATTTGGTCATTAATTAGAGGATGGCTGTATAGTGTTTAAAAGAATCCCATATGCACAGTGAAATTAGTAAGTTGAAAAGAGGGTAAGAGATGGGAGAGAGAGAGAGATAGAGAGAGCGAGAAGACGAAGTAAAGGAGTGTGTGTGTGATGCAGGTTTGGTTCTTCCACAGGGCCCCTGTCAGACTGGTAATTGACAGCCTAAGTGGGTCAACGGAGAGGCCAGGCCCTGTTAATTTATTTTCTAAGACACGTCATCCATATTTATGAGCTCCTGCTGTTTTGTCTATCACCGGGCATCACACTTACTGCATAATTGTACGTGGAAAAACCTAAGTGCTGTCGGAGTGGTCACACCATTCCAATTACACTTTATTATTTTATTAATTCTGATTTCAGAAGAGAGAGCAAATAGGTACTTGTACTAGGCATAAGAGGAAGATAAATCACATCTGACAAAAAAAGAAAATAGTGGATATCATTAACTCATAGAGAGCTACCCGTCTAAGACTTCAGAGATTCTCTGGTGATGGCAGAACTTTTTAAAAACTAGTTCAACCGTTGCACAGGCTACTGAAACTGGACTTGACATTCATCGCATGACCCGAAGCACTTTAAGAGGAAGGAGAATATGCTAAAAACGATTTTGGAAAGGATCAGAGACTAGAGCAAGCCACTGCTTCAGCCCACAGGTTTCTTTGGATTAGTCAGCACCATATTTGGCACGCAGCTCCACATAGACTGAAAAGAACGGAGGACTTACTGGAGTGTAATTGCTGAAAAAGCCCCCTTACCATTTTGGGCCTGCCCACCACACAACTCAGCTGTATGATAATGTGCAAAGTAGTGCAGACAGAAGACACCCACATGTTAGTGGATGTTTCCCGAGTGACATCAGTATACCATTAAGTATAATTAAATGAAGACACTGTTTGCAATTGTTTGGCTTTGGAGTGAATGCTGGGAAGCACAAAGTATGTCTTTCTTTCTCTGTGTTGTAATGATAGTAATTTGTTTACAAACTCACCACCTCACTGAAGACCTTGATGTGTTTCGTCGTGCAGATAGGGAGCATACCTCTACCATCGGGAGCAATTTTGTAATTATGTGCTATTTCAGTGCCACAACTATACATTCATTTCCATTCATTAGAGTTGGCTCGTTTTTGATCACACTAACAAACAACAACATTAGGTGAGGTAAGCCTGCATAATGTTTGATCTAGTGTGGGGACTGCTCAACACTTCCCCACCATCTCCATCATACTTATGACCCAACTTATTTCTTCCCTGGGAAGCAATAACTGTGATTACACACATCAGCTGTCTTGAACCTTGCTACATGTTGTCAGTTTTAACACATTTTTGGGATTTCAAAAGGGGATTTCCCCTTAATGCTCCACACTTCCAGCAAAGATCCTTGATTACTCCGCTTTAACCCTCTCTGCTTCCAGTCTTAATGGGGCCTTATTTTGTACACTGGGACATATTAGACACAAAATTACAGGGGTTTATTCATAACATTATGTGCATTACGTAATTTTCTCATTTTTGTTTAATTCTGCAACATGGCATTTGTAAACAAAAGACAACAGACCACATATTTGAGGTAGTCTCTTAGCAGTGCAGAAATCACTCTTTTGAACGCAGTCCAGGTGACCAAATGAGCTTGTTATAAAAGGGGTGAATGTGCGCTTGTTGGTTAATTAATCATCTGCTGTTTTCTCCAGACTTGATCTCAAGGCCAGTGTAATATTTCGCAGGGACAAATCGGCAGCGGAACTGACACTGGTCTGACCATACACCCTGGGCTAATTAGGAGAGCCAGGAGGAGTCTCACCCAGGCGCAGTCTCCCAGTCACAGCGTAATGATGTGTGGCCGGGGGAAACATCAACTGTCTAGGCCTGCAAAAGCCACTGTCTGCTGCATTAAGATGTGTCTGCAATGTCTGGCACAGTCACCAAGAAGTGTGTGGTTTGCAGTGACAGCTTAGAACTTTTATTTCTTATGAAAATAAATAACTGCAAAGACTTAAGCATAGGCACTATAAAATTCTTGAAATGAGACAATAATTCAAACAATAATTCCAGACTAACATCTAGGCCAATGCATTGTTGTTAAGATTAACACTTGAATGCATTAGGGATACATATGAAGAATTCTAGTCTTTTCCTTGTGAGTCAACAAATATTTATTGTTTTCTGGTAGTACAATGTTCAGGTAGTACACTGTACATGTACTCTTGATTTTCTGAGTTCAGTGCAATACTTAAATCAAGAACACATACGAAAATATTACCAGTGAATACCAGTAAAAATTACGGGTATTCAATTTCATGCAATCTTAAATACCCACCATAGACACCAGCAGTAAATATAATTTTCCAAAGCTTGGGTTCGTTTGGTTTATGGACTCCTAGGGCCTGTTTTCATTTGTTTTTAGAATGCTTCTTGGGTGATCCAAGCACAAGTGGTCAGCCGAGACCGAGAGGCGAGAGGCTAGATGTTTACACATGTATCCAAGATCCACAACCAAAGATGTTGCAGGCCACTGTGTCTTCTAGAATAGACACTAGAGTGTCTATTTCCAACGTCACATTCATCAGAAGACACATCAGAATGCATTAGCATTTACACTACAACAGATATGTGGTCAAATGCTTTGAGTGATCAGATCACAATGCCTCTTGGTGATTGTTTACACTTGTATTTAGAACAGACTACTTGTGATCGGATCACCCAAGACTCATTTTTAAAAAACAATATAAACGAGGTCATAGATGGTCAATCTTCTGCTGTTATTGATTGATAATTTGTATAAAGTTGAGCATCACCCAACTGCTTGACACACCAGAACTGCTCAAATGGCTGCGCCGCCTTCCCAAGATGCTTTGCAGAAGCATCAACAATGTCTTGCCGTCATCAAAAATGTATTTTTTTGTTTGAAATTAATCTTAAAAAGAATGGTCTGTTTGTTCTTACTGTCAGTGAGTGAGGCTTGCTGAAATCTAAAATATGAGACATGTCTTATATGGCACATTTCTTTACAAAACATCATAAAATCAAGAAGTTGATATTTGTATGTGTGATACCAACATTTCTGAACAGTTCATTTAAAAATGTAACATGTAAAAGATTCCAGCAGGCATCTGAATTACCCACTAGCAGGCATGTTAGGGCAGCCTGGGCAAATTTGTATGGTCTTGCCACCTCTGGTGTGAATACACGGTGCACTGAGAATGGCGAGAGCACTGAAGTTGCCAGATGTCATTCACTTCAACTGGGTGTGCCTGGCATCACTTTGGGCAGGTCTAGGCCTGTCATCCATTTGGCCATGTCCCTAATGTGGATTAAGCTTCCAAACAATGGATAAATGTCCATGAACGTGTACAAATCATTTAAAATTGGACCTACATATTAAGACTGTAATTTGTTACATTAATTAATTACTGGTCACTTTAGGAGCACAGATGGTAGGGCAGCTAACCAAAAGTCCTACTGTTCATGCTACACGTACATGGTAGCTTGAATGAGAAACATTTAGTGGTGGCAATAGTGTGTGTTTGACCGTTTCTCTATTCATATTATGCTATGACACATTTATAAAATACTGTACTGATTAGTGATCTTAATGGACATAACTTCTGTTCATCTAGAACTTATGTAGTGATATATGTTAGCAATATAGCAATATTTCACAGCAAGCTATGCTTGTGAAACGTTTAGGAATTCACTGCCCAGTCAGGTAGAGCTTTTGCCATGACTTTTCATTTAAATAAATAAATAAATAAATAAATAAATAACCACCCAGCTTTGTTTAGTTTTGCTTCCTCGTGCCTTTGTCTTGTTTTCTATGACGTGCCATTTTTCTTTCTCTGCCTGGAAGCAGTTTCACACAATCATGCTTTGAATGACAAACATCAGTCGGACTGCCAAGTAGCCTAATGAAGTTTTTAACTGATTGCACAGAATGCATCACTGCGCAGGAGCAATTCAGGCTTGTATCCACGGCGTAGTTTTCTCCTGCCCGTCTTGTCGGGGCTCAGTATTTTTTTTTAATACATCCCTAATGAAATTTGCAGGGAGTGTTCTCTATGTGCGCCACGCTTAATGTACCCCGAGAAGAGCATGGTTTGAAAATCATTTCAAGTCCTCATTAAAAGACAGAAACCTCCCTCTTTTCTCCTGAAATGTATTTTTGATGTTTATATGCACAGTTCCCAGGAATGCACACTAAGCACTTTAGACCACTGATGAAAAAACTCTCTCTCTCTCTCTCTCTCTCCTCCCTCTTTCTCCTCACCAGCTAGCGTTATTAAATCTATATTTAGATGAATGGTGTGGGTGCACACTATTGTTGGTGGGGACTCACTCTCCATATTAATGGCCTTAATTTAATCATCTGCAGATCTTGGAAATTGGAAAGTGTCAACATGAAAGAATAAATAATGGGGAAAAAGTGTGCAGACTAATTTAAAGAGTTTTCATAAGGGGAATGCCGTGGACATATTAACAATTATAATTAGATTTGCCCAGGGTAATGCTGTCTTTAACTTCATCAGGACCAAAAAAGTGTCACATGCTCCTCCAGTGGCTGGATCTGCTGATGTTCATTTAACCTGGAGTTAATTGAAATAACACACCATATTCCTAGAGGGAGCAGGAAGCTAGAATGGAGAAGTCTAAATGCTTTTTATCTCCATGACTCACTCACTCACTCTCTCTCTCTCTCTCTCTCTCTCTCTCTCTCTCTCTCTTTCTCTCTCTCTCTTACACATACACACACACACACACACACACACACACACAACACACACACACTGGTTGATTTGCATTTTGGAAGTTAACCAAGTTCATCAGGTTCACCAAATTTCAAGGCCACAAATTGAACTAGAGTCACGGTCAAAATGTGACTGTTGTCCCCAGGTAAGACTCTTTGGAGCAGCATAATTTCATATCTGTGAAGAATAACTGCTTCATATGGTCCTCTCCAGACTTAGAAAAGCTTTAGAAAGGCTTTAAATTAGGAATATCTTTCAGTGAGGGAGCACTCAGGTATATCATAACAACACTGGCTACAGCATCAGCTGATAAGAATGCCATAGCCTATCATAGATCCTTCTAGGCAGCCCCGCCCACCTCCATCTCTCCATCACATCTTTCTCTCTCATTTCTCTGAGTCATCCGCTTGCTCAAATCACACGCATTTGCATCGCTCTCTGGTGCTATCTATCACTCTCCTCCCCTCTACCAGGCTACCAGGCGCTGACAGCATGCGGATGCCCTATCAGGACCCCCCTGCTGCCATGGCTGCCTGGTCAATTGCAGCAGGCAGGCACATGTGGCATGAACTTGACAGAGGAGGGATGGAGGCAGGCAGGCAGGCGGGCAGGCGGGCGGGTGGCTGGGGTGGACTGGAGTGGAAGAGGGGGGTGGACTGGAGTGGAAGGGGGTGGACTGGGGTGGACGGGGGTGTGTGTGGGGGTGGTGTGGTGTAGCACAAACCAACCACAGGGCCGGTCCTCAGATGTGCGGGGCCCCCGTGGGGGCCTGGGAAATGAGATGCCCATCAGTCTATGACTCTGCAGATGCTCCTCACAATTGCCAAGCTTCACGCTTCATTATGTGTGGATCAGACACTTACGCGGAGGGTGGCGGTGGAGCCGGGGGTGGGGGGTGTTGTGGAGATTGTGTGTGTGTGTGTGTGTGTGTGTGTGTGTGTGTGTGTGTGTGTGTGGTGGGCAATCAGATGAAATGAAATGATGGTTCATCAGATGAAATGAATAAATGACCTTTTTTTTCTTTGGATGAGAAAATAATGGCATCAGTGCCTTTTTGGAAATGGCACCACTAAAAGCCATATTGAAAGTCAATAGAAGGAGCAAAATAAACCTCCAGTTTCCCAGTAGTACCAGCATTCTGCTGCACGTCCATCCCAGGGACTAGCAAACAGTTATGACACCATGACACTACAGCACTTCCCTGGGAATCAGGCCCCCTGTGGTAAGCTATGTGTACTGATATCCATGTTTACTTCAGCGTCATTCACTGAACACATATATACATATTCAGGCCAACAAATAAACAAATATTAGCCGATCATCTTGAGGAGAAAGGAGAAGAGAAATCCCTAGATGGCCTGCCGGTAAACAGTAGGACATCTTTCCCCTTGATGTTCAGGCCTAAAGGACACAAATAGCACAGTCTAGGACATGAGGTCACCCCCCTCCCCCCACTCCACCTCTCTCTCTGCAGGGAGATTGATAGGTGGTGTCTACTTCCCAGCACCATCACCGCACTCCCCATCAGGCAAGAGAGACACAATTTTATTTATCGCCAGCAGCTAGACTCCTCTCTCTTGAAATATCTAATTACTGTGTAATTCACTGCAATTTCAATATGAGAACCCCCCAAAAACGATGATGCTAAAAGTAATGAGATATTAATTCAGAATGGCTCCAGATACGCATTTCTTTCTTGCGCTTTAGTGATAAGCCATGCAGTGGAAGTTATTATCCCGCCTTAATGTAGATCTGCTTATTACAGTAATTTGTATGGGCCGCCTGCGTTTCATTTCCCCTTTTGTCTCTCTTTCCCTCATCACGCTCCCCGCCATGATTTGTCAGTTGTCTGGATCTTTTTTCGTCCTTTTTTTCAAACAACTTAGCACTCTCATTTATTATGATAAAGATATAATGTAGAGCTTCAGTATATGAAAGTGTGAGCTCTGTAGACACGTGCACTACACACAGAACTGTGCAAATGAGTGCAAAAAAAACAGGAGCCGGAGGAAATGATATTGTTTTGATTTTCTTGAGTTATTAGTATTTTAAATGTGTGCTGACTTATAACTAATAGCTACTAGATTAATATATTCTGATCTTTTCAAAGTCTGCCGATGAGAAATGCTTACTTTGATTGCGTATCTGTTTTCATTATCTTCTGATGATCTTAAAGGGTATTTGTTCTTGAAAGCAAGTGAAACATCAATGTAACCCAATGCATCAAAAGTTGTGAGGTTCCTGGAGTTGACCAGTCTTAATGAAGTAAATTCACAAATACAAACATAAGCAGGCACACATAAATGAATAAAGAAAACTTGGAGAATAAAGAGAACTTGGCAAATCAAACCCTTTCGCCACACTGTACAAGTGTTAACTCTTAATGGCTACAGATATTCAATCAGGGCCTTTTTTGAGCTATGCTCTGATTTGGCATCCCTGGTGGATAGGAGACATTCAAGAGTGAGCTTACCTGGCACTACGGAGCAAAGAAAAAGACAGATATAGCCCGAAACAATTTCATTTCAAATACCCGTTTCACTCTTGCAAGACAAAATGTGCTTTTGAATGCTATCATGTGTGTCCAATTTAAAACATTTGGTTCAATTATGTTAAATAGGTCCCAAGTGGAATAAGCAGGTGGCTCAGAATTGAATCATGAACATTCGCTGCCCATCCCTATCCTCTCCAGTTTATTTAGATTTGAACTTCATATTGAATGGTGCTATGCTTAATGTGCTCCCTGTAATGAAAAAAGGGGGGAAGGGGCATAATTATCAGTGAAAAATTAGGTAAAGCCAGAGTACACTTCCAACCTTGATTAGGGAGAAGACATATTCCAGATTAATTAATCACATTATGACATTTGAGATGGAGCAGGATCTCTCATAAGAATCTGCTTTAACATTCAGCACTTACTGGTAAAATTAACAGTTACACACCATAGCTTAAGATCAAGCCTTCATCTCACAGAAAAAGCAGTTTGATGTCATTAGTGAAAGGGATTAGTGTCATGGGAAAACAGTGCATATATCACATATAATACTGTTAACAGTGTGCTAACCTACTTCTAAATAGGCAACCTGAGACTTCTTCCTTTTCCCCCTCCTCTGCAGAAATGATAGGACAGTGAGGACAGCATTCTCTGGCACTTTTGACAGGGAAGGCAAGGATCTACATGAGTTGGGTCATCCGGTTGCCTGGTAACAAGCCTCGGATTGACAAAGAAAGCCCACTTTAGGAATACTTTCCCAAGAAATCGATATGACAGACCTGACATGATGATTTGAGATTAGCAGAGAAAAGCTGGCGTCGGTTGGCAGGGAGAGTGTCCTAGGCGGAGAGCAGAGGATTGGATGTGAAGCCTCTCTTACATAAGCCTCTTGCTGTGCGTGCCTTCAGAAGGACAAAAAACCTGGGCAGGCCCGCATGACTGAGGCTTTCTCTCATTTTCCCCTGGATATGATGAGAGAGGCTCGCTGGAAAATAACATTGTACAATGACTGGCCTAAATGCACGCTCGAACAGAAATGCTTTTTTCATTTTCAGGATGGGGACAGGGTCAGGATGATTCTTAGCTTTTCTTAAGTTCAGTGTGTGGACATTGTTGTTGTTGTATTTGAAAGCAAATTCCAGAACAAAAAGACTAAAACTCATGCTGTCATGGAAGGCTCGTTGTAAAAACAAAAGCATGTGGAGAATGGCATTAAATTACGTGAGCATTCATAAATGTCTGAAGCCAACAACCCTCTCTCACCGACCATAAATGAACAGCTTTGTTTACCAGCCGACACATTCGTATCTAAAGCATGATGCAAAATAGGCAGGTATTTCATCTCCACTTGTGTTCCCTTCAACCTGATTCTATGACCTTGGCCAGGGAGTTAGAGCAACAACAGAAACATTATGAGCCACAGCTATGAATAATTAGGTGAAGCTTATGAATGCTAATGTTGCTCTTATTAAAATGGTCTAAAAGGCACAAGACACTCTGCTGGAGTTATTTTAAACACCACCGAATAAATTATATAGCCTATTGCTCAGATCAGATCAGATCAAGGCACACAAGGCTATAGCAGTAACAGTACTGACATTGTGCCCCCAACAGTTTACACACACATAGAGCATATTTCTGACAGCAATTTACAAGGTTTTTCAATAATCTGGCTTTTGTAGAATGAATAGGAAATGCTTTGCTGAAGTTCGACTGAGATCACTGAGAGCAAAGCATTGTTCTCGAGCCTGACACAGAGATGAGTACACCATGTTTCGGCTGGGTGGGGGGGACGAGAGAGCCGGGCAAATTCCTTGCAGCTTGCAGGGGCGGATTCATGACTTTGATGGGAGGATCAGCAGGGCACTGACAGGCCCAGAAGACTGACCGCGCTGTCTCATCACGCCATCCCGGCCCGGGCAACGGATGCCAGACGAGCTCGGGCCCTCTGAGCCGGTGACGGGCAGGAATTTGGACTCCAGAGAGCCACGGGGTGAAAGGGGAGAACAGGAGGAGGGAGAGAGGGAAAGGAAAGAGAGGCACAGAGGAGGTGCAGGAGGAGGAGGAGGAGGAGGAGGAGGCATGCAGGGCCCGGTCAGTGGGAACCAGAGCAACATGACCTGCACAGACCCCTCTGTCACCACATGGCCAAGAGACCAGAGGAAACATAACGGGAAATGAGGAGATTGGAGAAGACGGTTCATTAGGATGGTGTTGACGACGTGATGGAGACTGCACAGGCCCCTTGTTACCTTGGCAGGAAGAGCCTGATGGAAGGGGGTGCGATCGTGCTTTGATGGATATCAGTGTTTACGGAACAGCTTGAGATTGTGTTCGTGTTCATGTCATAACACACAGTCCACACAATCATCAAAGAAAAATGATGGCTTTGCTGAAAGACGCACATCAGCCTCATGGTTCTTGGTTTAGGGTCAACTGGTCCAGCTACTAGGGTTTTAATGAGACAACAGATCCATTCCTCAAAGATTGCTCAATTCCCGTTGCGTTTATTGGTATACAAATGGAGATTGTGGCTGTTTGGGCACCAAAGCCCATTAAATATTTAGTACTCTGAGGATCCCTTTGAGATGGAGCTGATGAGCAGGCACACCAGGGCGACTCGTATCTCAAACCGACCAAAACCGGTATTTGTGGTTTTCCCCATGCGAGTGTCACAGGCAGGGCAAACACTGATGAAAACTTCTCTCTGACACACTCAGTCACTTATTTTTAGATCTATCCCATCTGTGCTGAAGCACTGAAACCATTTGCCACAGCCATGTACTCCTTCAGAGTTTACCTCCCAAACTTCAATAGTAAGACTATTTCTATCTGATACATACAACACTATCACGCTGCATGATTTTTACGCCTCATTTGCGGCGATGCCTAATTGCTTCAGGCTACTCGTCATGCATTAGTTCACAGCTCTGCTCAGTGGACCCTCTGAAAATACCACTCAATGTCATTCAAGACTCAGCGGCTCCTCATATCAATTACATAATCTATTAATTGATTAGCCCTCAGTGAGCGAGTCTGCAGTCGTGCTGTGAAATGAACTCCCTCGGTCTGCCCCGCTCTACATAATAACGATGAGGTAATCGGGCTAATCGCATCTCTGCGCTTATTCATTCCTGGGCTTAGGCCCGATTGTTGCTGAAAGGTAATACTGCCTGTCATCTTCAGCTGTCTGGACCATTACTCGCTCTCCAGCCAGCGGGATGGTGTCTTCTCTGATGCGGGGGGGTGCGGGGGTTGTTGGAGAAACGGGGCTGTGCATTAGGGACAGCGCTCAGGTGCCGTAATTTACCCCACCGCCGACCCTGGGTCAATAGAGAGATGGCAGCCCGTGGTCATTAGCTGATAAAAGGGAGACACGGATGGGGCAGGAAGGTCACGGGGGGTCGCGGGTGTGAGGTGTGAGGCCATTTGACTGCCACTGTGAAAGGCTGGCACTTATTAAAACAAACCAATCCCTAATGATAATGTATAAATGTCATCCTCGGCGGGATAGAGGAGGTGAATGGTGCGCACGCCTGAGGTTCTTTGGCTGAGAGCATGCACACTGGCATTTCTTAGACAGCCTTCTAATCTCCGTAACACAGTCTGACTGGGAGATATGAGCGTGTGTATCTGTGTGTGTGTGTGTGTGTGTGTGTGTGTGTGTGTGTGTGTGTGTTTGTGTGTGCGCATGTGTGTATGTATGGCACAGTTTAGCTAAAAGACGGAGCAGAGGTGCCCTGTGGCGGTGACTGTGTGTGTGTGTCTCTTGGAGGGATGAGGGAGTGGTGGGGGCGCTGGAGGCACCGGGGGGATTTGGCAGACACTCTTTCGTCGCTCGCACGTCTCCTAGTCCCAGCGCTGAACTCTTTCCTGGCAGCGTGACATCAGCAGCACTGGTGCACACACAGACACACACACACACGTGTGCACGCGCACACACGCACACACACACACGCGCGCACACACACACACGCACACACACACACACGTGCGCATGCACACAAACGCACACACGCACACACACACACGGCTGCTTTTGCTGCCGCTGCTGCGGGGAGACATTACTCAGCACTCCCTGCTCTGCCACCAGGGCTTCGCCGCAAAGCCCCAGTGATAATCCTTCAGCTGAACTTTGGAGAGGCGGGTCAGAAAGGATCATAAAAATGCTTAATTTCCATCTCCCTCACACTTGGATGAAGTCTGTCCATCTGAAACAGACGATAATGGTTAAGGTAATTACCGCACTTGGGCCGCAAAACATCTAATGCTGTGTCTGATGATGCCCATAATCTTGTATTACTGTGTGGGTGTGCCACCGCCTGCCATTATGACCTCTTATCTGAAGAATTCAAAGCCTTTATGAATGCCATATATTAAAGCTCACAGGAGGTCTGTGTGATTTCAATCCCGTTGAGATCACATTGGCATTGGTTAGGATTTAGGCCATTTCACTGGAAAACAGAGGATGTGTGTGTTTTAAGTATTATGCAAATGACCAGAAAGCCATTTCCAATGAAAAAACAATCCGCATGATGAGTGCCCACAAAAAGAGCTCATTTTTGATGCAAAAGCAAATTTTTGCTATGCAGATGAGGGGAGTTTTGTGATGGAGTAGAGAGCCATTGTGGTGTCAGGCTCAGTCATCTACATGCTGATGTCCTAAAAACATGTTTGGCGATGGAACATGTGCCAAATTCATTTCAAGTAATGACATGCATGGATTTAAATGGGCTGCTGGACACTGCTGTCAGCGTTTGTGATTGTGTATGTTTGACATCTCCCTGAAATTCTGCTGAAAGTCAATCTGACACCATCGAATTGCCTATCTCACAGAAAATATGTGTGTGTTCCATCTGCACCTGATACTAAAAAGCCAGTGTATTATAAAATGTAATTTTATAAAAACTAATGTCCCACTAACAGTGCTATGACAGCATATTAAAATGCTACATTGAGACTGTAGAAGTCCATGTCATTAAGACTTCACATCATGTAACAGCAGCAGCAGCAGCACGCAGGGTACTCACATCCCAGCAGGAAAGCCTGCCTGGAATTATACATAAATTCTCTGGAACGAGCACAACAGTTTATCTCTGTTTCAGTCACAGGAGTCAAAGGGAGTTAAATCTATAGCCACGAGAGCACAAGCACATGTGCACTAATGGCAGTCAGCTCCACCGCATACATATAGGCGGCCCTAGTATTTGGAGGCTGTTTGCATCCTGATTGCATCCATTATCCCCTCACTAAATTGCTTAATGCGAGCATTGACAGTGAGGTGACGGGGAACTATGCGAGGGATGAATCCTGGGCTTGTAATCACAAGCTGGGAGCCTCGCGTGTGTGGGAGTCACCACTAGCACAGTGCCAGCATGAATTCGGCCATTTTAGCTGCCAGGGTTCACAGAGCGGCCCTTCTCTGGAGCAGGCCCGGGCTGGAGGGGCAGCAGCACAAAGAGCGTGAGGGGCCTGACTAGGAGCTGTTGATGAACTTTCAGAATAGGCCTCTGTTGGGGCGGCTCAGGGCCTCCGTCATAAAAAAAACAAAAAAAAAAAAAAAAAAAAATAAGGGGGGAAAGAGAGAGAAAAAAGAAAGGAGGGCTGAAGGGCTTCCTTTGCTTAATCAGAAACAGCTGAGTGAGAGGCCTCACTGGAGAACAAGTGATGTCTCTCTAGGCAACAAAACTGGGCATGTCCTACAAAATTGACCAAGATAATGAATGACAGAGGAATGTATGTGTGTATATATATATATATATATATATATATATATATATATATATATATAGAGAGAGAGAGAGAGAGAGAGAGAGAGAAAGAGAGATCTAGTCTCTCTCACTCCTCTGCTGCATTGAGATTTCAAGTCCAAACGGGTTGCGTTTAATTGGGACACTCCAGAACAATGTGAAGTGATGCGATCTGGGAAAACCCGTCGGATGTCGCGCTGGCACGTTTCGAGGAAATAGTAAAAATAGGTCGATTGTCATTTATTCGGCAAAATTGTGTTTTCATTAAATAATTATTATATAACATCTTGTCTATAATTCCTGAAAATAAGGTGAAATTCACTAGTTTTATAAATTAAAAATTGATTTCTGATTGAAGCTGTCTTAAAGATCGTCTACATTTGAAACCGAACCGCGAACGGCGGAGGTGCAAACAAAATCTCCCATAACTTGCTTTGCCAGACTAGCAGCTACAAAGACCGTTCACAAATCAAGGCCATAAAGTAACCACACGAATGAAGTCATATAATATCAATGCTCATGTTCCCGCTATTTATACATTGTAACACTGTGATATGTTTTGATAAACCTAACGTTAACGTTACGTGAGGATGTCAGTCTTGAGAGTCTACAGAGAATGGCGAAGCTCAAGAGAAGGGAGTCTGAGGTAGCTGCCCACTTAATTGATGCTGCACGTCTCAATTTGCTAAATCCTGGCGATGTGCGACGTGATCATGGATTATTTCACATCCAGAGATCCAAGAGATGATGAAGGATCGGATTATAATGAATTTACCGAAGAAGAGGAGTCCGATGAAGGTAAGATAGCCATGCTATTCTTAATGTTAGATACAAGGTGCCTGCTATTTTAAATGACCAGTGTGAGACTTGTTATCAAAAACCTACAAGGTAACGTTACGATTAAAACATCCAGAGACCGCACTAGTAATAAAACAACAATAAAACAATTAACTTAATTTTAAAATGTCATCCCCCTCTGGTTATCTCCTTGTGTAATGATAACCGTGATGTAGGTTAGTGTTATTCCTGACAGGCCAACTTAGAAAGTTCCCTGGAAGACCAGGGTTGTTCGTTCAGAGTAACTTTATCCATCACCATTTTCCGTTATACATTTCTTTTGAATGGCGACACGAAGGCTTAAAACTAAAACTTCAAGTTAAAGCCACAAACTATGGCTGGTTATGCATGTAGCTGCTAAGTCCAGCTGACGTGAGTTTAAAATGGAGACTTAACAACGTTAATGTTCGCGATATGCAGACTGTAGCATTAACATTAGGTGCTAGTGACATTCAAGGCTGTGCATTACTGATGGTGGGCCTGCACGTAACATGTTCATTTTTTTTATTTATTAGTAGGCTACATCTTAACATAACGTTAACTTTTGGTCGCACCTTGTCAAACAACATAATCTAATCATGATGATGATGATTGTTTTGAGTAATAATAGTAGTACTACTATAGTAGTAGCTTACACATGTCTTATGGGCATAGGCATATTGCAATGGAGAAATACTTGTGTGATGGATTCGCAATGTTGAATATTAGTAATAATGTAGTTCAGCCTTTTTTATATAATAATATATATAATAATGTCTTACAGTTATTCATTCTTCCTCATTTCAGATGATGACCATCCCATATCTATTATTGAAGATGTAGCAGAGATACTACCACCAGTTCCACATCAAGAAGATAATGGTGATGTGCAAGAGTTTGTATGTGCATGCAAATACATTAACGGTCATCCATGTTCAACACGTTTCATGCAAGAGGAGCTGCAGAAGAAGGAGCTGCTGTAGTTTTCGTAGGAAACAGTCAAAATAACTGTGTGATGTACTCACACAGAGTTACAGAGGCTAGAATATAGTTTTTTCTTTCTGCCGGATTACAAGAATCTCTGAACTGACCACATTTCAGCCCTCTGGGTCACTTGAGATCCCTTAGAAACACACCTGAGCCCTAGCACCAGGTCTTGTGAGGCTGTGTGCAAAAGTAGATCAATATAGAATGAAAATATAAGTGCTTTAGACCATTATTTGCCAAGGTATGCTCATGCGTTTTGTATGACTTTTTGTTATTCCAAAATGCATACTGACACTCAAATGCTTACTGCACATGAACCCCTTTGTGTAGAAGCATAATCCTGGTCTCAAATTAAAGGTAACATTTTGAGGTTTCTTGTGGACTATTTAGATTGTATGTCAGGCGTTCTGATATAGACTGACTACACAAAATATGGAATAATTACAAAAAAGTCTCTATTTTTGCATTTACTTTGTTGGTTCAGTGACTGTGTAAGATAAACTATACATCTGTACATTTCTGTATACTGCAGATTTCAGATATTTTCTGCATAGCTATTTTTTTTATATATTTTTCTGGATATTTGTACTGCATGATTTGATGATATTCTGAATAATATCAAAACAATAATTACATTGAATATGTGTTGTTACCTTAACTTTTACATTTGAATTCACAATAAGTCATGATATACAGCATATTTCAGATATTTTCTGCATAGTTATACTGCATACTATTTATATGTTCTGCATATTTATACTGCATGATTACTGGCATTGTCTAATACATATATAATGTACAGTAACTTATAAAGAGAAAGACACATAAAAGAAGAGGAAAAGTTACGTAAAACAAATTCAATTCATTGAATGTTGAATGAATAAATACATTCTTGATTTTCATCTAATTAATGAGTATTGTGTGTTTGCTTAGTGCCAAGTAAGTTTATCTTTTACAACATATAAAGTGACTAAAATAAGTGTGTGCCATAATAGAGTAATTAAAATTTAACATGTGGTATTTGATTGTGGTGATTCTATTTAGAATGTCTATCTTTAAACCTGTTTTCCTCAAAATTCCGTTTCATAAAACCATGTTAATAAGCTGACTTCAGATAATGATAACATTTGTTACAGATTGAAAACAGCTTTAAGATGGTATCAGAATCTTAAGTTGGTCAAATTTCACCATGTGATGGGTTTTCCCAGATCGCATCACCAATGCTTCCTCATTCACTACCATAATCTCTACCATAGGCCGACTCTTAGAAACAATCAGTGATTAAATGAGTTGTCATGAATTCCAGTCAATTGCATGTGATTTGATGTTGTAATCCACCAAAAAGAATTTGACCAGTGCTAATATTTCAACTTCAGAAAATAATGTTTAAATAATTACTTATTCTAATTACATTCGGTAAAGAAGGGCTACGTATTCTTTCTTTAATAGCAACTCTCTAATTAGCTTATTTTCATTACTCTAGTGAATGAATAATTTAGAGGTCTGTAACAGACATGAATTATGTGGTTTGCTACAGTGATGGATTTAAAGAGACACAGCATTCAATTTGTGATTCAATCTACAAAGATGACATGAGTAATTAGCCAGCTCTCGTGTGGCTATTGTACGCTCCTCAGCTGACCATGAGGCCCCACCAGCCACGGCAGTAACAGGACCCTCATGTGACTGACTGGGGCAGCTCAAAGGGAACAGTCAGCAGTGGACTGGACTGGACTGGAGGGGACATCTCCTGGTGCCCTGTTGAAAAATTATGTAGATGGTGCTCTGGCCGGTGTATAAAGGCATATTTGAGTGATGGGCCGTAACAGAGATTAGCCGTGCTGGGGAGAAATAACTCATTTGGCCTTGAAGTGTTGCCATCATGTGTCCATGCTGGAGACTTGGTTAATCCCCCAATCCACATACTGTGTATGATTAATGACTTCAAGTGGGCTTGTAGGCATGATTACTTCTGTCATACAACACAGTGACTGGGTTAAATTAAATTTTCCTCCATACAATAACAGTGTTTTAGGAACCCAGGCATTATAAAAAGGCGTGTTATCTATATTATCTCTGACTTAGATAAATCAATTTGTTTATTTTAGTTCAGCTATTTTAAGGGGTAGGATTTGTATCTATATTTATTCTTTGTTAACATAGTCAAGAATTGTTAAGAGGTGTTCTAAGGAAGTGATATAAGGATATAAGGAAAGGATATAGAATCAGTCTGTTTTCTCTGTTTTTATTTTATTTTATTTTTGAATGGAGGCAATAGTCAACAATACTCTTTACAATACACAATACTGATAGAAATATCTTGCTATGACATTGTGTCCTGGTTTCTACTCCAAATGCTGTCAAGATGACATATGGCACAAAGAACATGATAAACTATCATTGCGCCCAAACCCAGGTCCTGTGCTTTCATGCCAGTCTGACCCTCAGGCCAGGACCCAACCACAGCACCACTTGTCATAATCCACCCTCCATCGTCCAGCACCGGCCGTGAATATGACCAGAGTAACATGATTTATGTTGGCTCGCTCTCACACCCCGCACTTGTTGAAAGTAATGAAATTCCACATTTCAGCAAAGTTGACAGATGGATGGAGAATTAAGAACACCAGATAAGTAATGCCATTTTGATGGTGAGCTGCGAATATCTGGGAGAGTCAGATTGATTTGAAAAACTCAACATTGCAGGAGCATAACAAAGCCTAAAGGGCAAAACAGTGTGTCTACAATTTTCCAGTAAATTAATTACACGTTTTATGTGGAGTTCAATTCACAGAGCACAACAACTCTCATATTCATGTGTCAAACTCTTATATTATTTATCTGCCACCAAGACTATTTGAAATTGTTGTGTACATGCATGAACTTCCTAACCTGACATACAAGGTTGAACGCCATCACTAGAGCTCAATGGAATTGGTTGATATGTGTCAGAATTGCCTGAAGGTTGCATGGATGCCGGAATCACACATCATTTTACAGCACTGACCTTTTCCCTTAGCAGGTGGGTGCTTGGGATCTGCAAGTGGCGAGCTATACCACCATGATCTGATTACAGCGTACACCTGACTATGAGTAAAAACAGAGAGCGGTAGAACAGAAAGCATAGTCTGCATCTCGCTCCTCTTCTTGGAGATATTTTTGCAGACAATGTGTTTTATTTTGCACTGTTGTGCTATTTTCCCACTACAATATGTTGAGACATTGTATAAATACTTATAAATATTGATTCTTCTGAAAAATTACAAGCTTGGGGCGTGGTTGATGGTAGATTTCATTAATGTTTTCTACCTGGAGGAAACAAACCGACTGCAAAATGTATGTCAGAAGAGAGGTGTTGGGTTATGGTAATGCAATCTCTCAACTGTTGCTGAGAGACAGAATTTAAAAAAGAGCCGTTGAATGATGGATTGCGCCAATACACTTTGTGGAGGTCACATTGATTGGCTTTAAAAAGTTAAAGTTAAGTGTGTAAACTAGCCTCTGAATATTTTCTTCCCAACACAATCATTTGCAATACGAGTATCATGAATTTTGCATACATTTTTGTGGTCTTGTGGATGAAATTTGTATCTAGGAATCAATGGTTGTGGTGAGATCATGGAAAATATAAATCAATTATATTATGGACACCAATCCTACTTTCTGCACAGGGGCTGTCTTTAAGGAGAAGTCATTCTAACATTAGAGGCTGTTTGTGTTTAACAAACAATGAGATCTCATGGCTCTGTGAGACGAAACACACACATCATTGTGAGTGCATAATGGGCCTAATTATATTTTAAGATAATAAAACATATGGGAAAAAAACACCAAACACTTGGAAAATGAAAGTACACTGGCAAGAACAAAACACCAGAAACAAACCAAATGACCCATGAGGTGCCCCATTCGCAATTCTTTTACCCCATCTTACCTAACAGTGGGTCCCCTCATTATGCGTTAGCGACAACATCCAGTGATTCATTAGAGACCCAACTAAATCATGCTAATAAACCACAACACAAAAAAATGTCATTAAAGAAATCCATAACGACTCTGACAACAGCAGGTGCGGGAGGGGGGTGGGGGGGGTATGTGACTGCAAATACAACAGACGTGCTGTTACATGACCATTTGTGAGCACTGTTAGCCATTAACATCACCCACATGAACTCATTTCCATCACAGACCGTCTTCACCAGACAGGCAGCCTGCCCTGCTAAGGCAAAACTTTCCGGGTGTTAGTCAAGCGCCTTGTGACACTATTGACTGAGGCTGTTTACTGAAAGGAGTCAGAGCAGGATAAGCTAAACATATGTTATAGCCAATCAATACATGCTGTAGAAGAGAGAGGGATGAGGCAAATATTACCCTGCCTGCTCTGCCATTCCAACTAAGCTCAGTCCACCAAGCTTCATCTCCTATTATGGAACTAATTCTGCGATTCTCTTAGGAACATTATTGACTAATTTAATGAAAAGCACAGCAGAGGGTCCCAGCGCAGCTAAAGAGAAAGAAATCACAAACGAATAGAAAAATACAGAAGTATGAGAAAGCCAGAAAGAACTGCCCGTTGGACAATGGAAACCGTGGAAACGCTGCTAAGCTCCCTATTTTTGCCCCTATGGTTGCCTATAGAGCGTAGTAGCCCTGTAACACGCCTTTACAAGCTGGTTTGCTCAGCTGTCCCCAAGCACACGACTAAATCCTATTTCTTTCCACAGCGTTATTACACAGCGCATCTCTGATGAGAGTCTGAGCCCGGTGAATGACGAGGCACACTCGGTCTTACCAGCTGCATGGTGGCCAGGCTTAGGTACAGCTGGTGGAACAATGGCCTTCCCGCATTTGGAAGGAGGAGCGCGTGCTCGTACACGGGTCAGAGCGCACGCCAGGCCCTCCGAAGCCAGGCGCGCTATATAGCGTCGTCCTGGCCCAATTAGCGGCCGGTGGAAGTAGGAGGACCAGGTCCTGCTGGGATGGGGGCGGGCGTGGGAGTGGTGAGGTGGGGAGAGGCCTGCCGCATGGGCTGAGACGTCCCAGCTGAGCAGAGCTCTGTGCCATTCATCTGGGGCACGCAAGCGTGCAGTCAATCAAGCGACGCCTGCCCATCAATCACACTGCTCTCCCAGCAGGCAGCCCGGGATAACACACACACACACACACACACACACACACACACACACACACACACCTGGCGAAACACAGGCGGGAGGGAAAACGTAGTGACAGTAATATTTTTTCGATAGTGAAAGCGGGGAAGAAGTGGGAAGGAAAAAAAATAGAATACTCCTTTAGGATGTTCTTCAGGGAAGGGGGTGGTGGGGGGTACTGTTTTACAACATCCCAGAGGAAGTCAGCAGAGGAAGAGAGGAAGCAGATACACATCAGAGTTTGGGGAGCATGTAGGTCAGAATCCTGGATGTGCACTCTGAGCTTACGCAAGCATGGGGCCCTTTGAAGAAACAAACCCCGTTGTAGAACTTGCCTGTTTTTATTGCATGAAGGATTGTGGTTATTTTTTTAACTAATCGAGTTGAAAATTCCCATAATTCATAAGAGGAAGTATTAGGGATTCAGCCAAGAGTGTTTTATGGTGCCTTCCCCTCCACAACCAACTGCACTATACTTTACACAGGGCCTCGGTGCTTGAGGAAGTCAAATGCATTAATCAGTTGAACTGGTTACTCATGTATTCTTGCATCAGTGCATGTTGGATAGATATAATGTTTAAATCTATAAAGTCCATCTCTCCCTCTGTAATGAAAACCACTCCACCTCTCTGTGGCAAAAGACTCCATATCGGCTCTTCTTTCATCTCGCTCTGTGAGCTCGGTTCTCTGTCTCTGATGCCCCGCTGTTAAGTTTAAATGAGCTCTAACAACTGCATAATCAGAAATAACACTGGCTTTGTAAGGCTCGAAAAAAAAAAAAAAAAAAAGAAAAAAAAAAAAAAACTTGTTCGCTGCTAATGGTCACTCTCTGGACGTGTAATGCAATCATTTGGCTGGAGAGGAGAGGAGAGGAGAGGAGAGAGAGGAGAGGAGAGGAGAGGAGAGAGGAGTGTGGAGAGGGAGATGGAGTGGGCGCAGGAGGAAGGGGGTGTTGATTTAATCTGGTGCCTGAGTCTCTGGTCCCTCCCACTGGGCTATGGTCTGACAGGGAGACGGGCGATGGGAGGATTCATCAAAATTAGATTCTCATCCTCCACTTAGCTCACGCTGGAAGCAGCAGCCTACCTTACAGGCACAACCAGGATATTGAGCTTGTCTGAATTTGTGATGATCTAGAAATGGGGGTGGTGGCCGTGCTAGTGGTAGAGGTGTGGTGGTGTGGTGCTTTTTCCTATCCCATTACACGTTTTACGCGTACCACACAGCACAACATTTTAGCGACAGCTACATGTAGGATCTAATCTCCGGTATTAATTGAACTATCTCACACCATCACACTGATGCTCACCAGTCACTGGAAACAATTGAAAAACTTCACCCGCATCACCTATAGCTAGTTAGAGAGTGAATAAGCCTCAATGTATGCTAACTGAGATTTAGTGCAATTTATATGAAGCATCTATTCTTACTAGCTAAATATGATTGGATTTGTCTATTTATTTGTTGTTATTCTAACCCTGAAGATTACCCACAGGCATCAGTTTATTAAATCATAAACAATTGTATGCATAGCTGAGTATATGCAGAAACCCAGAGGGTTTATGCGTGTAGCCCTCTGTATCTGCATCTCCATTTTTGATAAATAGCTGCATACTGTGAGCTTCAGTGGCAGCAATTTTCCCCATCCCTCAAAGTTCGCCTATCTAAATCATTTCTCATTGCTTCTCGGTAGATTAAAAAGTGTCCTTGCGCTTGCACAAACATGCTGTGAATACAAGTGAATCTTCACACTGACCAAAGCAAGCCCGCCATAATGTTCCGAGCTCATCTACTTTTTTCTCTCTCTCTCTGATTGACCTAACCCCGAGTATTAAGCTCCTTTACCATGCATGGTATTGAGTGTCATAAACAGCACTTACGGCCTCTCCAGTCCTGCTCGTAACAGCTGTTTGGTTGGCAGTCCCTGGTGCTGGGAGAGGCTTGTTTTTGTCCGTGGCATTGATTGTGAGTAATGGATCTGGCTTAGGCTGATAATGCATGATGTAATTGTCAAAGGGGGCTTAATCATGTGCTTACTGCATGTGGGATTGGGCCTTCTTGTCGCACACTCCAATTTCATGTCCATCTGAGAGAAGTGTGTGTGTGTGTGTGTGTGTGTGTGTGTGTGTGTGTGTGTGTGTGTGTGTGTGTGTGTGTGTATGTGGGGGTGGGAACTGCGGGGGTACGGCCATGTTGAGCCGCATCGTACCCCACCGCACAGCAACACATCTGCCTGTACAGTGCAGGCGTATCGTGATGAGAAGCCCCCCTTGTGCAAATGCCGGTATTTCAGTCACCCCTTGACATTGAAAGGTGTGTGAGGTCCTTCTTAATCTAAAATTTCTATCATGCCACACAGAGTTGGATCCCTCCAGGCCACAAAGCGCAAGAGAGAGAGGGAGGGAAGGTAATGGTGGCTTCATTGCATGTCTGAGTGCATACGCTACACTGAGCAATGCTTTTCAATTACCTGCGGATGTGAAAAGGGGGACGGGGGGGGCGACACAGCCGAAAATACATACCACATATTTCTGAGGCAAAATGCTTAGGTCAGACACATGCAGAAATAAAATATACTTTATGTCATTTAATTTGACAGTTGTCCTTTCAATCCGTTGCATGGAGGTCATCACAAATCTGAATGTGAAAACACACATGGAGACACACTTACTTTAATGTATGTGAGGTGTGTGTGTGTGTGTGTGTGTGTGTGTGTGTTTGAGTGTGCATGTACATATTATGTGTATGTGTGGGGGGTTGCTTGTGTGTTATCTGTTTGTATGTTACGTCTGTCCAGCTGAATCAACATACCGAATACGGCTTTACCGAATCCCACCGAAACTAGTTTTTTATGGTCAAGAATGGGATTATCCTGTGCTCTGTGCATCTGTGCAAACTCATCTTCCTTAGGATGAAAAAACACCTCCCCACCTTTTCCAATTTTCTCTCTTATCAGTCAGTCCCCTCCCCACCTAACCAAAGCCCAGGTGGGCCGGTGTCTGCTTCTCTCTGGGGCCGTTTCAGCAAAGCTCAGCATAGCCTTGCCAAAATCACAGCCTATAAACAGAGAGAGAGAGTGATAGAGAGAGAGGAAAAGAGAGAGAGAGTACTTTCAACACTGTAATATGAGAGTGAAGAGACTTGCTTTCCAACTGTGTTGTTGCAGGGAGGGGCCATGGCAGCACATGTGGCTGTAACCCATTTCCCAAAGGCCATCATGAGTTTATTCATCTGAGAAAGGCATCATTATGGTGCGAGTAAACATCTGAGATAGGTGTGAACCAGTGTGTGCATGTGTGTTAAAAAGGGAATGCGAACCTCGTTAACAACAAAAACGCTATGAACCGGTAATGACTTACATGACCGCAAACGGATAACTCCCCAGTCAGTTAGGCAGAGACCATTATGAGACACAAACATGGCTGTAGAGGGACTATTATTAGTAGGGAGCTGCTGATATTGTTTACTTTTTTTCCCTTTCGTGGCCCTTGTCCTGTTTGCTTCTCCAAGGCCTTCATTCCCCTCTGAACGTTTTAGAATTCTCTTTCAAAACAAACGAGTGCAAGTCTTCCTGGCCAGGTTAGACTCGGTGAGCGGCCTCTAAATCAAAGCAATTTATCATGTGTTTTTTTTTTTAGAGAAGAGGCAGTTTGGGAAAGGGCTGTTCAGGGGATGGGAGGGGGGAGGAGGAGGGAGGAAGACAGGGAATCTCCAGGAGTCCACCCATGCCTAGAGATGCATTAATTAGGTGTATGTAGGGAAGGCAGATGAGTGTGATGTCTGTAATAGATTCCTCCAGGAATTGACGGGCTTGTTTGTGTGTGTGTATGGAGTGAAACAGGACAGCTCTGATCTCCCAGACACACAGAGACAGTGCAACACTGGCTACATTTGAGACCAAAGACCCATAAAAAATGAAGGAAAAGAAATAGCACAGGCCAAGCGTGCTGTTTTGGCGCTATGGATGTCAGATCCACATAAACTATGGACACTCACTCCACACACAGTTTGTATGCCAAACACACACACACACACACACACACACACACACACACACACACACACACACACACACACACACAAACACAGTCTGCAATCTCTCTTTCTCTAAAGAGATAAAGAGAGAGAGAGACTGAGAGATTGCAGACATACACAGGGAGAAAGAGTGAAGCAGATGGAGAGAATCAGAGAGAAAGAGAGTGCATGTAGCCAGACTTGTGGACTAATGCTCTGTGTACATTAGTTCAGTGATTTACGCCACCCCTATTTGCTGCATTTAGCAATTAGAGCGGCTGCGCGCCTCGAATATAGAACACAAACACTTGCAGTTATCTTTTTATAATCGTGTCTATGTAAATGAGTGTTTGATTTTGCTCATGCAAATGTGAGTTTCAATTAGCTGCAAAATATACCAAAACTTGGCAGGTTACAGTGGTGTGTTGTCTCCTCACACAGAAATAAATTATGGATACACAAATAGAACTGCACATTGAAGATAATTACCACACTCAGAAAGCATCCTTTAGCATGCAAATACTCCACTTTGTTTTGCTTTGCAAAGATCAATCATTGCTGAGCAGGTAAACATAATCACTGGGGTAATTTCGTGACCCATTTTAGTTTTGGATCACATGCAGCCTTAAAATTCCTCCCCTATTTTAGCACCCGGCACCATGTTTTATGCATTTGCTGGTTGTACTCCCAACTTTGCTGTTAGCATCCAAGTAGGACTGGTTTGTTTAATTACGGCAGATATCCTCATCATGTTTACAATAGACAAAGTGATTACACAGGCTCTTACGATAAGTTCTTAAACATTTGTGTTTCTAAGAATTTAATTTTAAAAAAGAAAGTAGGTAATAAGGAATGATATTAAAAGAAGGCTAAATCGATTAGCAGCCATTTAGTACAGTCTTTGTGATACATTATTAGCGATACATGATCATATAAACATTTGTGTCTATTTGTGCCTGACTATGTGTCCATGTGTCGGAGAGGGTGTGTCTCTCTCCATGGTGTATTTGTTGGGGTCAGGGGTTGTTTGGTGCAATGTAAGTGGGGCCCCTACACTCCTCTCGCCTTCCCTCTTGGTTGAGGAGGGGGGCACTTAAGAGTGGCTGGTCCTAATGTAATCCCAGCCACTCAAGGGAGAAAGGCCATGACTGCTATTGAAGGGGGTCATCTACAGTTGCACCAGGGGCCACGCAGGGCTGTATGGGGGTAGCACTAGGGCCAACTGTGTGGCCGGCATTCAACGTTTGGGAAAAGTTGCGACTCAGCATTCCCACAGCCGTGGTCTTGTGGTCTGGTGAAATTGAGTGCTACCAGATTTAAGGGGGGCCATCACACAGATGACAACGCTGCCACATGCAGCTGCGGTGCACCAGATTTTAATCTAAAAAAGAAAATAGATCCTGAACTTATGAGATGTCATGCTAAATAATGCAAAATGTCTGACAATATACTGATTTGATGCACTTCGGCTTTTTTTTTGGTGGATCAGGGTATGGATATCTGTCACATTTTTCTGACAGGTAGAATAGGTCTGCTGTCATATTGACAAAAGCCTACATCGGGGTGAATGGGGACATTCAATGCAACTGTTTAGAAATTGCTGCTGAGCTTTTTAGCCTCTGAATAGCGCGCCTCAATTCCACCAGCAGCATGCATCTCCAGCAGCGAGGTGCTAATCCACACGTCCTCCATACACGCCTCAGTATCAATCCCCCACTGGCAATCTCCCACATGAACCACAAGCTATCACTCTCTCTCTCTCTCCCACACACACACACACACACTTGCTCTATTCCCCATATCTAGAGTCTGACCTCACCCATTCACTAAATCTCTCCACTGTCAAATAAAGCAACAAGAATGCGGAAGTTGTGAACCTGCGAGCGGCGAGGATCAATAAAGCAAGGACGGGCTCAACGATCTGCCCGGAGACGATGCACACAGTGCCAGTACTGCCCCCCCACCACCCACCCCACACACACAGGCCATAAATCCCCCCACCCTCCCCACCCCTCCACCTGCTCACACTCCCCTCCAGTAGCCAGCGACGCGGCGGGAGAGAATGAGCTTATTGTAAGCGCCCTTTCCATGGGCCCCCAGACTTGACTCTCCATTGACCAGATAAATCCATATTAACAGGCTGATGAGAAAACCCTGACGCATGGCTGTACCTGGGCCCAGCGCCGCCCACCCGCCCTAGTAAAATATGAGCTCATATACGTCATGACAACATATCCCTGATGAATCTCTCCACCATCACCATCACCCCCCACACACACACACACACATACCACCCCCCAGCATGCATATCTGCGTTGTCTAGAGTAGATGTGCTAAGAGTGACCCGTCTCTCTCTCTCTCTCTCTCCCTCTCTCTGTCTGATGAAGGAGCAGGTAGTGGGAGCGGTGGCATAAGCAGCAAGCTCCAACAGGAGATGAGGTAATCCCCTGACCTTTGGATGATGTATACACAGGATGATAATTATCCGCTGTTATACTGTTAGAGGAGGAGGCAGGAGGGGAGGCGGCGGCTGGGATGCTGTGCACAGGAAAGCAAAAGTAGAGGAGACACATAGCACACACACACACACACACACACACACACAGACACCACATACGGGCAAACAAAATAAACACACACACATGCACACAGATGCCTGCAGACATCCCACAGACACGCCCACACAGACAGGCAGATTGAAAGCCACATGCCCATATATTCTCTCTGCCAGTGATAAAGTTTTGTTAGTGAATTACTTTTAAAGTCCAGCAACTTTTTTTTGGTAGAGAGAGCAGAGCAAATATTTTATTTATATTCCATACATAAATAGAAGGGTGTTTGGTCCCGTTCCAGCGGCCTTCATATTTCCCCTCGACATTATCAGCCCTCGCCATCGTGTGCAAAGCCAGAAATAAATTGCATTTTTGCCAGTGCTTCTTGGGAAAGGCGACTGCGGGAAGGGCATTATAATCTAAAACATGAATAAACAAAATCACTCATGAGCAAATGTGCAGGAGCATAGGGGGGAAGTAATCTGCTTTAGGCATGGTCCTTGAAATTAACTCAAAGAATCTGCACATAAAACGTGTTAAGAAGATTAATCAATTTTTTTTCCCTTCCCCGTCCGTTCGTCTTCTCCTTCCTCTTCCTCCTCTTCTTCCTCTTCGTCTTCTTTGCCTCTCTAGCCTCCTATTCAAATGATTTCAAAACTCGAAACATTATGGTAATTACTTTATTTATTGTGTTTACTGAAGAGAGATTGCTTGGTCACAGGTGAGGCAAATTGAAGTCAAACAGTTAATGTGAAAATTGTCGTATCATGGCATGCTACCTGTCTATGGGTAAGGGTTGCAATTTAATGTGTGTGTGTGTGTGTGTGTTAGGGGTGGAGAGGAGGGATGAGGGCAGAAATACACAATACCAGACACATATTTGAATATGCACTGAACGGAGGGAATATGTGGGGTTTGAAAAGGGCTGATGAGACTGAACTGTGATGTCAATGACTGAAAAGCACATGGCTCACAGAAACAACCCATGTCAGGTTTGCCGGACCATTTACAATTTAGGCAACTCAGAGTTAACGTGCAGTAAATCAGTTCACTTCTACTCTGCCATATTCCTGCCAAATAACACTGAAAAGCCAACACAAACAGAAGTGAAAGGAATGTCATCAGGTATCTCATTTATAAATCTATGTATTCCGTTTTGAAGCGTACAGCTGTCAGTGCTATTGCTCCCAAAGTAGGTGGAATCTCTCCAGCAGCCAAAACTACTGTTCTGAAACCTGTTGGTAAAAATGTGATATGACTATCTTACAGGAGAATCTGAGTTTCTCTCTTCACTGCACAGCTGCCCATATTTACAGAGCTGTAAAAGCTTTGCAAAATATGTAAATATGTATACGCACACATACAATCAATATGCATTTGTTAAAACCCTATTCCAATTATCCTGGTCTCATATCAACTAAGCGCTGTATGGTAATATGGTAATAGTGGTTACTAGTGCTTAATTCAAATGCATGTGCCAATCTAGCAGTCTCTGCAGACTTTTGACCGCACACACACACACACACACACACACACACACACACACACACACACACACACACACACACACACACACACACACACACACACACACACACACACCTGCTGCTCACTGCATGGTCATGGACTACAGGAGGAGGAGCACCTGCCCCACCCACCCAATTCACATCAGTGCACAGCAGTAGATTCATTGGCATGAGCGAGCACCTGAGCTGGTCCTACCATGGTCATAAAGGCAGCAAGACAACAGCTCTTCCTTCTTTGGTGACTGCGGAGGTTTAGTTATGGACACCATACTAGCCAACTTCTACCAGCCATACCACCCGATTCAGAGACTGCTCTTATCCACGTCATCAGGATAATGAACACTTACACCGCAAACATTTCACTATATTACACATTTCATATTATTATATACCATATTACACATTCCATATGATCTCCCTTTCTGTTACAGTAGCTTACTGTCTGCACTGTTTACCATTGCCACTTTAATTATATCTTCATATATCTTTCTTTTTACATATAAAGATACACTATGCAAGATTGTCACCTTAATATAATCTTTACAAAGTCAATTTGATGGTGAACAAACTTGTAATAGGGGAATCGTTCACCAACATAGCCATACAGTAGCGAAGTAAGCTATCAAAGGAACCAGCTATGCAACTTCAAGAATAGCGGCCGAAGACATCTTGCGAGAATCGTGAAACATTACCTTGTCAGTAGATATAGCTCTTAGGAGATTTTGGCTGTTGTTAATCCTTCACTTCACAACAAGCCATGAGAAGAAGAGCTATTTTCAGCGGCAGTGTAGAATATAAATATACCGTGACTCTGGGGGAGCTCTACAGTCGCCAGAAATACCTACACCTGCATAGTGTACCTTTAAGACTTAAATTACTATTTTTTACTAATTACTATATTTGATCTTTCTAATTATCTGTGAAGTTAGGCTGACTCTGATTTTCATCACTGGTATTGATGTGACATCTTTATCAAGTATGGGACAATACTTGTCACTTGAACGAACATGAACACACACACACACACACACACACACACACACACACACACACACACACACACACCTGCTGCTCACTGCATGGTCATGGACTACAGGAGGAGGAGCACCTGCCCCACCCACCCAATTCACATCAGTGCACAGCAGTAGATTCATTGGCATGAGCGAGCACCTGAGCTGGTCCTACCATGGTCATAAAGGCAGCAAGACAACAGCTCTTCCTTCTTTGGTGACTGCGGAGGTTTAGTTATGGACACCATACTAGCCAACTTCTACCAGCCATACCACCCGATTCAGAGACTGCTCTTATCCACGTCATCAGGATAATGAACACTTACACCGCAAACATTTCACTATATTACACATTTCATATTATTATATACCATATTACACATTCCATATGATCTCCCTTTCTGTTACAGTAGCTTACTGTCTGCACTGTTTACCATTGCCACTTTAATTATATCTTCATATATCTTTCTTTTTACATATAAAGATACACTATGCAAGATTGTCACCTTAATATAATCTTTACAAAGTCAATTTGATGGTGAACAAACTTGTAATAGGGGAATCGTTCACCCAGCATAGCCATACAGTAGCGAGTCGCTATCAAAGGAACCAGCTATGCAACTTCAAGAATAGCGGCCCGAAGACATCTTGCGAGAATCGTGAAACATTACCTTGTCAGTAGATATAGCTCTTAGGAGATTTTGGCTGTTGTTAATCCTTCACTTCACAACAAGCCATGAGAAGTAGGCTATTTTCAACGGCAGTGTAGAATATAAATATACCGTGACTCTAGGGGGAGCTCTACAGTCGCCAGAAATACCTACACCTGCATAGTGTACCTTTAAGACTTAAATTACTATTTTTTACTAATTACTATATTTGATCTTTCTAATTATCTGTGAAGTTGAGCTGACTCTGATTTTCATCACTGGTATTGATGTGACATCTTTATCAAGTATGGGACAATACTTGTCACTTGAACTTGAACATGAACACACACACACACACACACACACACACACACACACACACACACACACACACTGATGCACACGCACACACACACACACACTTCAAATGTTTTAATGAGTGTACCTGTTTGTGTAGGCAAACATCAACCAAAATCCAATGACATCTCATGAGGCAACAACAGTCCTTTAAACATTTTAGAGGTTTGCTAGTCAATATCATACATACATTCAGTACATGCAACAATCTTGTCTTATGCCATGAAACATCAATAACAGATGTTTATGAATGTACTGGATGAAAGTTCTACACACAGTTACCAGAGACATCACTGTAAGAAAATGTGCAGATATTTAGGTCGAATGGGAAAGGTGTCATCACCCTGTCTTTCCATACACCACAGCTGATGCAAGTGCCTTAGTTTTGTCTGTAAGAATAACTGCATTTGTATTTAATCACCTGCCCTGGGTTTTGTCAAGCATGGCTGTGGGCCTAATGGGAGACAACTTGAATTCTGAATAAAATGTTTCCAAAATGACCCTGTTGCAAAAAGACTGTCAGACAAAACTACAAACAAATCACTCAAATGTCCAAGCAATCATGCAAATTGTTTCACTGCTTTTTCTTTCAGGGGTTTACATTTATTCACAGCTTTCCCTGTTAATCCCTTACACAGACCACAGGGAAATATGCTCAGAAATAATCTTTCAGTCAACGCCACAGTTGCACAATTGTTAATTTTTTCCCCCCATTTTTTGACATAACAAGATTGTTTCCTGTGAAAAGCATGTTGTGCCACATTGTGCCCTCATGTGCTTTGTGTCCGCATCACTCCCGGCTAAAATAAACAAATTGCTTCCAAAGCACATGTGGACGAAAACCCCCAAATTGAGCAACATCATTTGCATGTGGGGAGAGCACATGCAATACAAACAATACTAACCCCATTCAAAGGAGCGGGTTAGAAAGAAAGAACGCAACCCAGCAAGAAAGAAAAACAAGGACACGCCAACCAGCCCTGATGCTTTTCATCCTGACTTGGTCGTTGCGAAACAAGTTTAAGAGCATTCCCAGAGGCCGTGCTGTTGTGTGCATGGCTGATCACTGCCCGGGCCAGTCGGTGGGGGATGAGGAATGAGGCTGGCGTGGACCTTGGAGGTTTGGGTGATAGCCTTTCAGCCCGTGATTCACGGGGCACGTTCCACACTCTGACACTTCCCTCGCTATGATTGAGTTTACAATTCAGCAGTAGCCTCCCCTATGCTTGGTGCAACTAAACGGTAAAATCATTGGAATGCGCTGTAAAGGCGGGGTGGGGTGGGGTGCGGGTGGGGGACTTGGGTTAAATCTAATTACCTGCAAAGGTGTCATCACCACCCTGTCTTTTCCTGTACGGCAACTGGTGCAATGAGCAACAAATAGGGGAGCCAAGTGCATTGTGGGCCAATATTCCAGTTGTCTGGGGAAGTTGATGAGGTGGAAAGAGGCCCCTTAAAAATAGGCCGCATCAGAGATTGGACTCAGGCGCCCTGAAAGCTGTGTCCAGTGTTATGCAGATTGGATTATGCTGATGTGCTTTTGCTGTAATAGATTTTCAGACTTGCTAATGGGCAGTCCCCATTGTAGTCTTCCAACCATGACCAGAACTTTAATAATTTGGCATCGTTGTCCAGATATTCACAGATGTTTTGTAGTGAAGAACCATGTCCACTTTCTGGAAGATTCTCAGAGAGGTCTCTCAGAGTTTCTTCTCATCTAGTCTAGTCTGTTGAAGCTTATGTCAATGGTAATTGTGAGTATAATGGTTTGTATGGATGGCACTATTCATTTGAATTCGACTTTCAGGAATATTGCTCAGAATGGTTCCAGTTTATGTACTTTGCCAGTATATTATTTATTGATTTTTATTAGATTGCTTGTTGTAATGGAAATTAAGCTACATAGGACCAAATAATTCATGAACATCAAAAGAAGGAGGGGGTACTGCAGATAGTTATGAAGGAGACATTAACATGGAGCATTGTTTTCCTTAAAGTCTCTGTTTGGCATTTTAAATTTCTCATGAATTATGGACATGGTGCAAAAATGATATAAATTGCATGAGGCAGAACTTTTAAAGATGGGCAAAGTAATGTTTAGATCTTGATTATGTTGCCCATGGCACTTTTTTTGCTTCCTATCAAAGCTCTGTTCTTTCATCCATTTCTAACAAAGCCATTCAAACAGTGCCTTTTGTTTATGGAAATATAATTACGGTAAAATTAACCATTTGAAACGATGACAGCAAAACTGTGAGAGTCCATTATTAAGGCCATTGTATGAGAGATACGCATCAGTGTGTTTGTTAGAATGGTCTGCTCAATCCTCAGATGATAATTGAGGAAATAGCATGGCCGATCTGTACGTGACTATTGGCCCTTAATTGGGGACATGTTTCTATGATATGTGTAGAAATTACCAGTAATTGCTTCTGTATGCATGGAAATGCTAATTTTCTTAGCTAATTTCATAGTGACAACACACACTCTCTACTTCAGTGGATCCTATACAGGCCTGCTATAAATAATTATTTGCAAATGCCATCACCAAAATGCATTTTTTTTGTCTCAGTAAACTGACAAAAGCAAATCTCATCAAAAAAGGCTCTGTTTATACCTTGCCAGAACCACTCCTCTCTCCAACCAACACAGTACTGACATATGCAGTAACCATCACTACAGGCCTTAAGAGGCAAAACAGCCTCTTGAGAGTCTGTCTGTTTCAGATGATAACTCCAAGGTTCAGCATCCCATTGGATGAGACTTGGAGTAATCCATTCTCCATACAGATTTCCCCCACCGAAGCTGCTTTATCCCATTATCACAGGAATTATACAAATGTAGACCGCTGTAATCCACCACACTTAGAGCCCGACACTCTCAGAAACATCAGTATTATTCCGAAGACAAACACACACACTCTTGTAGACAACATCAGGTAATAAAGCCGTGTGCTGAGTGTAGTCCATGGTGAACCCGAGAGTATCAAGAATATTAATGTCTACCGGTGATGGAGCACATTTTATGGCACGAAAAGCATTCGGTGGCTACCTCATTGCCCTCTTTTTATCATAAGGATTGCGACTGTACACCATATTCTGCAGTTTATCTTGATGGGACCAATAACTATGCTCGTGCTTCATGCTCCTCTGTGAGCAGGTAATAACGGGAGAACTGAGTGATTAAAAAATAGAGGGGGGAGGGCTTTCTAAGACAACATGGCCATTATGGCTATCTATACAGACACTATATGTGCCATAACAACTCATGTTTTATTTAAAACAATCATGATAATAAACACCTGCCACCAAATCAAGCTAGTGAAAACAACACGAGTGCTGGCTTCCCTCCGTCTCCATTTATTGTACCCGATACGATGGAAAGCCCATGAGGAAGCTGGATTTACCACCTCTATGTGCTGAGTGTAACACAAAATCAAAGAAAAACAAATTAAGGATTAAAAATAAGTGTCTATTCAGCCATGTAGAATGATATTGTCAGGGGATGAATTTTTTATGGATCCTTGAGGACCTGATTCAAAAATAATGAAGGGGGGGGGGGGTGAGAAGTGTTGGGGGGGAAGGGGGGTGCTGCGCCTCTCTAATAAAATATGCTTGCCTCCATATTAGCCTTTGATGCTTCATTTAGCTTCAATTTTTAGGTGGAAACAGCAGGATGAAATCAAGATCTCTGTTTAAAAAAACACAACAAGGCCCATACACGTTTTCCCCTCCCTTACACTTAAGGAATCTCAAACCCGAGCACAACATATTGTTTCCATCTTGCTCATCGCTTGAATATTCATCGAGGTGTTTTCCATATTTGAGGGCTCAAACTGAGATGAAGTAGGGTCATGGGGGAAGAGGGTATCTCTGTGAACATGCAGGTGGTTGGATGCAGGATGTGATAACTAGCGGTGGATGCACTCGGTGACAACACGCAGGCAAACCGGGCCTGCCTCCGATGTGCCGCATTTGCCTAATAACACAGCAGGCCACAGATCACTGGATGAGATGCAGAGCCTTAACCCCACACCCCACTAACCAACCTCCTCCCCACGTCGAGACACATGGTCTCCATTCCAACTCCTGGGGCATGTGATCTTGCAAGGACGCGGGAGAAGCCACCAGCAGCGGCAGATATTTTCATGCCCCTTTCCTTCATACCAGCATCAACCAGCTTTTTCAAAAGAACTCTTTTGAGGTTTTTTTCCCCCATTCCCCTCAAAGCGAATCAAATAAGACATGTTATATTTGATAGCGGCTGTCAGCCCAACTCTCCCAGTGTTATTCCTCATTAGTCTGATTGTGAAGCTGAACGCCGGCACCTGTTGTATTTTATTGACACCTCACTGAGCCTTCTCTCTCCGAGACGTCATTTTTTTTCCCTTCTTCTTCTCTTTTTTTTTGTTGTTGTATTTTCCGAGGCGAAGGTTCACCACTCTACACCCACTGCGACTCTTACAGCCTGTTAGCCAGCTACAGTGCATCAAGTGCGACCAAAAAAGAAAAGAAACGAAAAAAGAGAGGAAAGAGAAAAAGAAAGGGAGGAAAAACATCAGCATTCAACGCCACGTTTTGAAGAACTAAGACGGAGAATAAACAGAGCAAATCCAGGGGGGTCTCCTTCAACTGTCACACTAATGCCAGCGAGTGCTGGAGCATGAATAGAGCAGATTACTCTCCAAATTAGGAATCATTTAGAGCAGCTGTTGTGCCAGTTTTTGCACTTCGCAGAAGCGATGGCCCACGTCCTGACCAAACTGATCCCTCACCTGCTCTATATGCCAATGAATATGTATCAGCTCTGTGAGTCTGGCACTATTTTGATTTATTTACTCAAAAGACAGTGATGAAAAAAACATTATTTTCATTTTTCCCGCCATGATAAAAAACAAGTGATATTTCTGTCAGATGTATCAAGGTCTGTGTGTTAAATGTGAGGCGATTTCTATGGAGGCCATGGTTTTTATTCATTCTTTTTCCTGTTGTTTCTCTTGTTATTAATGACTGCCATGCAGACGTTCGTCATTCCATGTTAAGTCATCCTCAAAGGTAAGAGAAAAATACCAGGCGGCATACAATGAAATTCCCATTTAGTGTGTTGTAATCTTGGGTTTATGGAGACAAGATTGAATCAAGAGGTGACTTTGCATAAATATCAGGCGTCTAATGAATAAAAATGAGCAAAGAAATCCACAGGGATGTCTATGGAGATCGCCTGAGATTATATTCATGAAATGTGATCAATAAATGTATATCACTTTATCAAGGGCTCTGATTATATTGGATTCTCTTAATAACCACCAGTGAAGGCATAGATGATGTCATAATGTTTCCATTAATAACATATTTTCATTTTAAAGGGGAATATAAGAATGATTAAGAAATTGATTTAACCTGTTCAATTTATATCATGCTTTATCCTACCTCAAATCCTTTCATGAATTATTTTGACAAAAAAGTGATTGAAACTGTGGACTCTTGCTAATCTTAATGGCATTGCAACAATGGTGTTCTCATATCTCCAGAAGGGATTAAATACCATTCTTTCCCACTAATCAGATTTCTCACTGTGAACTCCACTTACAGAGGCTTCACTCTCAGGGTTAATGAGCACCTTCCATAGTCTTCCTTCACAGAGAGCCGAGCTGAATAAATACCACTGGGTGATAAGGTGGTCTTAAACGAAGGGACTTTAATCAAACCAGGAACAGCACTTAAGGTCGACCGAAGATGAGTACGACAGATGTGAGACAGAGCAAGACAATACTGTTTATACTTGACTGGTCGGCCCGTGAAAATGCCTTTTACGGCAAAGCCATCTTGGCCATCACATGCATAGCCACAAAAATATCCGAAGAGAGAGCTTCATTAATGAGTCATTTGGAAGGTTTTAATATGACAGACTTCCCTGCTAGAACACATGGCGCTGCACTGATCGTGTAATTAAGACTTGTGGGAATGTTATCAAGCGCCTGCTGACCCACTGAGCCTGCAGGTATCAAAGTGCGCCGTAACTAAGGCCCGGCGTGAACTGAGCCAGCAAAGCCATGCATGAAAAATGGGCGCAGTGTGGCGTGGGCCATGTGGAGGGAGCATGTAGAATATTAATGTGCCACTCCGATGGCTCTGGATATGGGTTAAACGCCTACCTTTTAACCCCTGCTCTGAGAAGCCAGTGGAGGGCCATTGGCGGCACTAGAGGAACTAAGAGTCACGCCTCCTTGACTAGAGCCTTCTACTTGCTGATGGATTTCTGATGTTCACCTGCTCTGAAGGTGTGTGTCTGTGTGTGTGTGTGTGTAACTTCATAGGTTTGGCTTTTCATCCTCATTGGCTGTGTGCAGCTCACCTCGCATAACACGGATGGTCAAATTATAAATAAGTTTTTTTTTAAATTTCATATCCCCTGCTATTGCTGTTTCACATGTTAAAAGCGAAGCACACAGTAAGCTAAGCTAGGCTACAGCCCCCGAATTTCTTCGGATAAATCATTCACGTCAATTCACTTACTGATGAGGCATGAATACATATGGCAAATTCTGTTCGGGAGTGATTTATTTTAATTGTCACACTGGGACCCGCTATTACACTGTGGTGGAATGGGTCACTGCATTAGAAAATTAAAGCTGAGGCTTTCATTTAATTGTATTTGTAAATTCTGGCCTGTGGGATGGAGATGTGCTGAGCGCATATCAAAATACACCCCCCAACTCTTTAAGTCCCCAGAGCCGTCCAACTTTTTGCCTGTGTGAAACGGTAGTCACCTCTATGTGTCCTGCCCAGCTCCGCTCCGCTCCCAGGGACCCCAGACGAGGCAACAAATCATGCAGATTGTTTATGGATGAGTTGCTGCGCGGTGATGAGCTCCCTGTGTAATCCCGGAGCCTGAGCAAGACGCCGCCTTCATCCTTTATTTGGGCTCCACCTGGGAGCGATGCTATGGCTTAGGAGCAGTTTCTCAAAGCAAACCAGTTATAGGATTTATTGCACTATATCATATAGTTTAAGGTGTATAATAACATTCAACAGCCTTTGTAGTGATTTTGCCAGGTGTCTGTTCCCTAATATCTTTATTTGACTACTTTTCTGAATTCTGTAAAAGGGTAAATTGTAGTTACAGAGGTAAATGAGCCACCCCACGGTTAATTCCCAAACATCAGCTGGACGTTCCTATTAATATACAGAGCAGAGCACACTTCAACAAAAATAATGATTCACTACAGGAGTTTATAGGAGAAAAATTATATGCATTTTTAACTCAAGTGTTATTGCAGCAGCAAGTCCTGTTCACTGGCCAAACACAACTTCTTGCTAACAAGCTACATTAGCTTAAGGTCCCCAGAGATGAAGGGCTATTTACATTTTTGGTGTTAATATAACAGCCCACATATCTAGCTTCTTGTTAGAGGCGGTTTGATACTGTATGTAAAGGCTTAAAACGTTAAAAGAGAGCAAACATGAAACACATCAGCAATCTACTTATCTTAGCTCTAATTGTGACGAGTGAAGTTAAAACTATGAATTCTTCAGAGATGATTACAAGTCAATATTTGAAGATAACTGACTTGACTAAGAACAGCTACAGCAGTTATCCAGGACTGTGGAACTCTATATGGTTGTACACTGCATTAGAACCAGATTGTGTGTGTGTGTGTGTCTGTGTGTGTGTGTGTGTGTGTGTGTGTGTGTGAGAGTGAGAGAGAGAGAGAGAGAGTGAGTGTGTGTGTGTGTGTGTGGGGGAGTGGGGGGTAGTGTCCCTTGAAGTGATATGGGCAGAAGAAATGTTCAAAGTATCATATTTCCATCAATGCAGGAACTCTTTTGCAGAGGCAAACATCAAGCTGAGAGAGACAAACAACTTTTCAATGAGAGATGACTGATCAAAGGGAGAGTGGACCAAGATGCCCCTGGACCACACACACAGACACACACAGAGCCACACAGTCATCTCTTTATCAAAGGACTGTCTGACACCCTATCATTGTTCATGTCAGTGTCCGGGCACTTCTTCAGCCAATCTCTTCACTAGCAAGAGGTTCATCGCTCTTTGTTCGCTAAAAGAAAACATCTTCACTTTTTTCCCTGCCACCTCTAAACCCATTTAATCTTCATTAAAAAATGGCAGATTGGAACAATTTAGTAATTTAGTGCTCTGAAGGAGCAGAGGAACGGAAGAAATTAAACACAATGTTATCTCTGCGGGAAACATCTGGCCTAGGGTTCACGTTTGAATGTGAATGCATGTAAATCTTTCATTTCTGAATAAAATGACCCCCCCCCCTCCCCATTTCAGGTTTTCATATAGATTAGGTCGTCTGAATGGGGTTTGACGTCACATTTAGGTAGAGTGGAGGAACCTAGTGGGGCGCTGCACTGACGAGGAGAATGGTAATGTGGGCAAAGCAACTTTGAGCTTTCATGAAGTCGGTGGGCTGTCTTATTTTGTTTTCAAAGCACAATCACTGGGCTCCAAATGGCCTCTCTGGGTAATGATCAATCATGGCCCAAAGCCAACGCAGGGGCCGGCAATAATGAGATCCCGTTTCCTCTTTTCATACTGGCCTCGCGTTCAAGCGCTCACGTCGAGTTAACGGAGAGATAGCGCATGATAGATGAGAGCCAAAGAGCTGGGATGAGAGAGAGAGAGAGAGAGCTGAACTCGGGGACAACTGTTTCCGCAGCCAAGGATGAAAATGCTGTGTAATGCCCCCAAACACACACACAGATACGTATATAAACACAAACACCCACCCCCCATTTGCCCATTGCTGTCCCTTGCTGACATCTCTGCAGTCAAGTATGAAAGCCTCGCAAAAATGAGATCATGACAATTGGAAAAATTTCCCCGGATGTCATTCAAAAGTCTAAAAATAAGAGACCGGGGCCAGTTGAAGTTTGTGGCCTGTCGAAGGGCTTTGGATGAAAGCAGATGTTAGTGAAAGACTTAGGATTATGTATGGCTCAGAGTTTTCATTCACTGAGGGGAAAACTACCAACAGGCGCCTGTAAATGTCATTTTTATCCCACAACATATGTTTAGCCTGACACAATGTTTTTGTCTGCTTTTTTTATAAGTATGCAAACCTGAACATCTGGCGCGTTCACATAGACACAAAAGGAGATATAAAACCTGCCCTTCCGTGGCTCTTTGACTCCCTGGTGCAGGAGTGAGGCCTCCGACTACCATACCGCACGGATCGCTGCATGACCGTACAAGCTGGCAAGAAAAACGACTGTGTGTCTGGGAAGTCCAGACGCACACCGTGCCCTGTTCACCTGAGGTTGTTTGACGCTGCGGAAGCCGGGCGCAGTCTAGTGAGCGATTAGGGCGATAAGAGACACCGCCGGCGAGGCGTGGGAGAGGAAATGAAACATAACGCACGGCGGCCACCTCATGCATCAACATTTTTGAATCAGAGAAGGTGACTCATCCGACCAGGCGTACATTAGGACAAAAGAGAGAGCCGAGCGAAACGGGGCTGGAGGAAGCTTGCTACGTGCATTAGCGGCGCTAGCGGGCTCATGTTTCCAATCTCCTCCAGTGGAAGGGGTCCACGAGAGGAATGGGTCGATGAAATCCCTCCCCTGCGCCCGAGCCCTGTCGTATGTATGATAATCGCTAATTCACCTGCACCACTCGCAGACTGGCTGGATGACCCGGTCTGACCCAAATGAAATTGATTTTGCCACCGAACCAAAGGCAGACCGATATTGCGCTACGATCAGCAGAAGTTCTCATGGCGGTGGGGGGTGGGGGGACTTGACCGAGGTGAGTGAAAGAGAGTAGGCGAACAAGCGTAAAAGAACACAAGCATGTGCACACACACGCACATACACACACACACACACACACACACACACAGACTTGAGGTTGAAAAAAAGGTATTTGAGTTGTGAAAGATAAATGGTTACAGTGACTTCCTTTGATAGAACATCTGTAGGAGAGCAGGGCAGAATGACAAGAGGCCTGTGAAAAGCTGTAATTTAATAGCCTAATTTCCTGCCTGGCCCCGCAGAAATATCTGTCTGATGATGACAGTTGATGAAAATGCAGCAGGATTTGATTCACTTCCCAGCGGACAACAAGTTCAGGCCTATCTCTCTCCCAAGGTCCCTCTGGCAAACGTGTGTGGGCGTGTGTGTCTGAGTGTCTGTGTGTTTGTTCATTGTGTGTTTGTTGAGTGTGTGTGGGGCATTATTCTGAATGTGTCATTATCAGGGTAATAACACATTCACTTATCTTTGCTCTCAAGAGAATGCATTCACCCTAGTTCATACTACTGTATTGCACCGGTGCGTTAATGTAGCACTGCTTTTTTCAACAGGAGATGAGAATGGACAACACATTAAGAGGGAAATTGCATTTGTTATATTTTCTGTTGCTAGGAAATGGTACAGGTCTCATCTGTACAACGTTTGATTGAATCCTCCCCTCTGTCATGTAACGGGGATAGATTTTGGAAAACTGTATTTCTGGTCATGAACTGAAAGCACAAGTGCCATAGTGCCATAAGTCATTTCACATGTACAGAGAGAGGGCGAAAGAGAGGAGATCTATCATTTATGTCTCCAGAACCCTTCCAGTAAGTCCCAATTAAAACGCTCAACATGTTTCCCACTGCCGCCACTTGACACGACACAGGAAGTAAAAGGCTTGATTGACATTTAAATAGCTGCCTGCCACGCAATAGCGACAGCATGTTATTTCATCTCTCTGTTAACAGCTTATAATTAACCAATCTTTAGCCTATTCACATCTATACTCATTACGCTTATTTCTCCAAGGGGAAGGCGCTGGCGCGATCTTTAAGCTGAAATGATATCATAAACATATTAAATCGGCTGCAGTTTGGGGATGCTGAATTTGCTCTGCCAAACAACGGTAAACGTATGTAAATCATATCAATAGGATATCCATATAAATGCAGCCTACAGCTGTGCATTGTTATCAAGCAGTTCTCATAATCCAATAATGGATATCAATAGTTTATTTTGGAAGCTAGTGGTGCAAAGAAGAAACACATGTAATTAGATCAGCACAGCTTGCCTCCTTCTTCATGTTCACTTTTATATTCAATTACAATTAACGGAATGTGTCATTATGGCAACAATGAGATGCGTCTCAGGAAATAGATTAATAGCATCGCGACTTGAAGTAAACGCTGCACATCAAAAGGCAAACACATATTTCTTTCGGGGAGTCAACACCAGCACCAGCCAAGGGATTTTAATCAGGAAGAGCAAACTTTTAGAAAAGCGGGTGAGCCATGTCTCTGATGTCAGTTTTTTCATTGAAAGAATGGATTCTTTATCCCCCTCAAATATATGTGGTGCTTTTTTTCCCCCCTTCTCAAAGCGACAAACACTGAGGTTATTTATAATTTATCAGTGCAGGCCTTCAAATGGCTATGTAGTTTCTGTGTAGCCATCATCTGAGTGGGTCACCAGCTCTGCATGGTGGCTTCAAGTTGTTTTTTTCTGACAAGCCAACTCCACAGGACTCCACTTTGATTAAAAAAATAGAATGCCAGCCTTGGGAAAGCTCTACACTAACACTATTGCTGGCGAAACAGTAGTTAAGTTGGGTATAGGATACACTCACTATTAATAACTCGCACAGGCTATATGATTGCAACAGTCGAGTACATTTGCATAATCCATATAGGAGTTAAGATAAAGTATCTCTGAGGAGCTGACCTCATATACAAGCTGTGTTAATGAACTCTGCTGAGGGATTAAACAGGACAGTCAGTCAGAAAGAAAGAAGTCAGAAAGTGTATCTCTGTAGGAGTTCGCACGAGTGTGTGTGTGAGTTCAGGCTCTAGGTGCCTTTCCCACAGCCAGGCCTCCAGACAGACAGAAGCCTCCCACACACACACACAGACTCATCCATGTTGCTTCCTGAACAGCCTCAGGCTAAGCTGTCAGGCCTGCATCGAAGACTCTACTAGCACTAAGGAACAGCCTAAACAAACACCAGTGCCCATTGGCGCTTGGCCAACCAAGGGTGAGTCGGATGGTGACCGCAGACTTTCTCACCGATGCAGGTGAGGTAAGAAAAGGCCTGTTTTCTAAGCCCGGGGGCCATGGCAATAGAATTCATCAGCAAGCAGCGTAGCGTGGTGTGAGAGAAAAACACACACACTCAAATAGCGTATACATTGTACATAGTAGCCGGAGGGAGGGAGGGTTTTTTTTAACTCTAGAGTCTCCTCGTCTGAAGCCTGTTCCTACCCCTCGCCACCCAGTCCATCCTGAAGCTAAGCAATTACACAGATTGGAAATTATTCTCTCCCCAGTAGAAGATGCCCGTATTATGTGACAGTCCGAGCGGCCCGAACTGCTGCGACGACATCAACTTAATTTAAAAGTAAATATGTGTTTACAGCGCCCGCGCGTTAGTTTCCTCGCCGATTACGGAGGCATTGTCTGCCCTAATTGTGTTTGGTAATGTGTTTCTGAAACGGCAGTTATTGGTATTCATAGGATTCACGCCAGAGCAAATGGCTCTTCCTGGCCGTGGACACGTAATTGAGGAGGCTGCCGAGCGATTACAGCGGTGCACTAGCATGGAAAGGGTGGCCGGTGCACATGGGAGAGGAAGAGAAGTCTCCGGAAAGAATTCAGGCACATGCCTCAAATCCATAATTAACCTCTCGGGTCCTTCACCAGGCGGAGATAGCGAGGATCGTGCTGGTCGGCGATTCTTTTTCGGGCAAGTGTGGACGTGACACTTGCCCGACTTCGGCGTGTTTATTTACTTGTTTCCCCATCGTGTGGCTGCTCTCGGGTCTTGGCTCAAGGTGACAGAGTCGCCGGTGAGACATGCGAGACGGTGGTCCTCCCAGTTGCTCCCTGGGCCAACAGAAGCCCTTGTTATGAAGAAAAATGGGGAGGGTTCAGCACAGAAGCCTCTGGAAGGATAGATGAGCGATCTCAGAGCGTGACCTCCTTGTGCACCTGCAAGGGCATCTGTGTTGTTTTGTGAGAGTGTTTGTGAGGGCGCGCGTGTGTGTGTGTGTGTGTGTGTGTGTGTGTGCAGGTGTAGCACACAAAACATATCCTCGATAGATAAGGTATATATTCTGGTTACCACCAGCCCTGACATGTTTACAGAAACAGAAAAAGAAAAGGACTGCTTGCACTACATTATTAGTAGCCCGGTGAATTATGGAGCACCAAAAAAAACAAAGTTCCAGAACCACTTAGTCACCTGGTGATCACGGAGAGGCCTTGTTTCCCCACAACAATGTTGGACAATGCCTTTGTTTAGTCCCCCTACCACAGGATGCAGCCCACAGGTAAAACAGGAAATGAGTAATCAGGGGAAGTCTACAGTGCATTCAACACTTTAACACAGTCAGAATTAGTCATATAATTATCACCAGGCATATAATTTACCAGCATGGTGAAAAGCATTGCTGGTTGTGATTTTGTTTTTACATTCAATGATTTATTTATGCTGGCTACTGCTGCAGCCAGAAAACATCATGCACTGTCCTTGGGTGTGGCGTTTGTCTGTGCATGTGTGTTTGTGTACGTGCATGTGTGTGTGTGTATGTATGTGTGTGTGTGTGTGTGTGTGGTGTGTGTGTGTGTGCGGGATGAGAGTGATCGCCTCACGTCTACTTCAGTCCTCAGGGGTGTTTCTCTGATCACAGTCCAGTGGACGTGGAATGCACAAGTCGCGTATTTCCCTCCGAATCCTCCATCTCCACTGATGAGTTATGCTTCGGAGAAGCCGCTCTCGCTCTCTCTAGCTCTCCTCCTCAAAGGAAATGTCACTAATCCCTGGCTCCTCAGAGCTGTTTAATCTGAAGCAAAAGTCATTAAAAACAGTAAAGGGATATCACAAAAGACTTTCAAGCCAATAGGCTCTCCCGGTAACCTGATTAGATCATTGATCCCCCCTGCAAAGCTGAAGGCCTTCAGGTGCAAAATGACTTTTTAATGAAATCAGGAGAAATCTGGTTACCCTGAAAATGACTGATCAAAGTTAAGACCAGATGACCGGGGTGGCATTTTTTTTATGTCCCCCCTGCGCAAAAAAGGTACTTATATCACTTGTCCCCGTGACATCACTCAAGAAATCTCTGCCGAGATGGAGAGACATCAGGTTATCCCCTCCCACATCCCCGCCAGGCGGACTAATCCCTGAGAAAAAAGGCCATCGCGATGTTTAACCGTTTCCTGTGGCAAGACCGCACCATCAAAACCCTTCCTCAGGTTTCATCGGGAAGGTCAGAACCAAGAGCACTTCCTCATTAAGATGTTATTAAAGGCCATTGATTCCAGTGTGAGCTGTCAACATGGCTTCCCGCTCTGTTGCCAGCACTTGTTACCATTCTGGACATGATTCCATGACTTTGATTAGGAGGTATGAGTGTAAACATCAAGTGTGGCCCACCCAAGATCAGGAATAGGCTTTCAACAATGTCTTATCAGTTAATATCATGCGCAAAAGCCTCCCACCTTCCTACCTTCTTGACAAGCAAGTGCATACTCTTCAACTGTACTTACCCTTTCCTACATCCTGAAACACACTCCGCCTCTTTTCACGTAGACCCCCTCCGTCTAATTAATGGGAACAGATGAAATATCACTTAATTTCAAATTTAATTACAGGCTATAATATTTCCTTCACAGGAGCGGCTGTTAATGCTATGCAATTTCCAACACTGATGAATGCGCTGTGTGCAAAAACATTAACATATATGGGTCGGGCCATTCTCCGAGTACTCTCCACTCCAGGTCCTCAGTGCCACCACTGCGGTAAGAGAACCCCCAAGTTCACACACGTTTGTATTTTGCAAACTGTACTAACGATTATACAGTATAAAGGTTAATACACACGCAATAATGAAAATTAATGGGGAAAATCGCAGATATTTGACACCGCGTCTCAATCATTTCTTACCATTTCAACACCATTACAGCTGCCAGGCGCCATTTCTGATGCCACGGTACCACTCAGGCAACCCTAATGCTTCCATCGAGTCATATCCATACAGTGAAGTTATATTGGCTATGCCATGGGATTTTCAATAAAGGGGTGTAATGAGGCATGGGCAACTTTTCTTTTTTTTTTGGTCTTAATCGTGTGGTGATGGTCATACACTGAGACGGCTGGCACTGGTCCAGGGTAAGAGGAAATGTGCAGCATGTTCCCCCTCACCGTTAATGCCTCATCCGTTAAAAAGGGCTCTCACTTTAAGCTCTATTACTGATAAAGCCTGGGCCTTGCCTTCGTAAAGCTCCACATATATGCTAAATATCTCCGTCCACACATGCTTCTCTGCACATGCACATCAACCCCAACACACACACACACACACACACAAACACTATATTCACATATAGTATGCATATGCTGTTTTCCTGTCTAATGCAAATGGACCTCCCAGTGGAAATTGCAGAAGCGATTTTGGATACATGTAATTACATTTTGTTTGTTCCTGTCAATCAATAAATATGGGCTTCAAAACCACCTCATGAGTTATGGTAATAACTTTGAAATGATCCACTCCACAACTAAAACTCTGAAAATGTTGGTTTCAGCTCAACTGCTAATTGTCTACGATTGTCAGGAAAAATGAGTGAAGACACCCAAACAGAAACATGCTGACACGGCGGATCGCAAAAGGAAAAAAAAAAAACGATCCTGCTTGTGGTGAAGATTCTGATGACAGAGTTTGAATAATGCAAATATGATAAATTAGACCACACACAACATTTCGGTAATTAATTACAATTAATCATTTTGAAGTCGTCTGAAGCACAGTCCGTGATAATGCTGTCTGCTTGATGTATTGCCTATGAGAGGACCAGTGCCTGCATCACCTCTCGTCACTGGGCAGAAACAGAGGCACGAGCGGCGGAGATGCCAAGACGTTTTTTTTTTTTTCGCCTCTATTTTTCACTGAGCATGTCCTCCTCGTTCTGCTCCACAGATGGGATTTCATTTTAATTGACAGTTACCCGCGCTCATTCGTCAGGCGGACAAGCTTGGCGGACTACCTTAGATGGGCCATTTTAGCACCATGTAGGGGTGGGAGGCACAGTGGAGGAGACGAGGAGTGAAGGAGAGGAGTAGAGAGGAGAGTGAGTTCCATGTCTGTCTGTGGACTCGGCTCGAGATGGATCCGGATCGGGTCAATGTCGGAATCGCAGGGGCGAAACTCTGCATCCCCGTGCTTCCCCCGGCTATGTCTCGCGCCTGTGATATGGGTGGTCCGCCACATTGATCGCCAGACGTCTCTCGCAAAGACGCCCCCGCCTTGACCCCCCCCCTTTTGTCTCAAAGCTCTACCTCTCTTTTACTTGATCCTTCCATCATTTTTCTCTTTTTTTTCTCTTCCTGGCTGTCACTCACTGATGGGGCTTTGACACATCCTGTGTGGAGCGCGTGCAGGAGAATAACACATATCTCTGACCTCCTGAACCCTGCCTACTCGGCGGCCCCTGAATGAGTGAGTTTACCTTTTACCCACTCGCAGCCCCGCAGATGTCTACCAGGGGACCCGCACTATTGAGAGGGAGACATCTCCAGACAGGTATAGATCTTCAGCCAGTGTCAGGCAAAATAGTATTGAGCAAAACAGGCCAAAGATTTATTGTGCGCACAGTTCATGCATTGTGCATGTGTGCCTGATGCTTCCTTTTAAAAAATAAATAAATAAATAAAACAAGTAAACGAGCAAGCTCCTGAAGTCAGCAGTTTCTACAGTGAGGCAGGTTTTCAAAGTGGTCCATTCAGTGTAAAATTATATGGAGACATGATTTTTTTTTCCAGGCTGGAGCATTCGGTGGGTTTATTTGGCCCTAAATCTATAACAAACTGACATCTGGAGCCCAGGATTGCACGATGGAGACCAGAGGAGGGTTGTTGTTATTTTTTGAAAATGGAAACACAGAGAATGGAGCATAAACCGAGGGGACCACAGATAACGCTGTCAAATGGCACATCCTATCTAACTCGGCATTCTGCTCACAGCGTGCGACCAAAGCCATAAGCACCAAGCATCCAGACACCAGTGCCTGGGGGAAAACAGCCTCTGAGCGATCGCATAATGTTGTCTTTGGATAGGGCCGTGGAAGCTATGCTACAGATCATTCATGGAATCGGTGATGTATACATTAAGGGAGGGGAGGGAGGAAGGGAGGAAAGGGGAGGGGAGGGATGCATGTGGGGAGGCGGGAGAAGGCAAGCAGAGGGATTGGCGGAGTCTGCCCACAGCAACAGACGACAGCCTATTGAGTGTGCCGTGTGCACGGAGCCGCCGCTGCCGCCGCTACCTAAGCCGAGGAGGTGATGTCATCTGGTGGAGTGGAACAAGCATTTCCTCACGCCTGTCTGCTGGAGATGGGGGTCTACGGGGCGTGCGTGCTCACACACATCGGCCCAGCCACCGGCTCACCTTGGCGGTGCCCTCAGCGGCCGAGACGTTTGACGGGCAACATGTATCATAAGCAACTTGCAAACAGGCCCATGAGTCATTTATCAGACAGATGTGGAAAATATGAAAATAGGACTGTGCACTGCACTGAGAGTGGACTTGATACAGTTCACGAAATATGAACAGGTTGGAGGAGCGGACTACAGACTCAGGTTATGTGTCATCGGCTCTGGTCCAGCATTCAGTATGCTGTCAGTACATGTCCAGTTCCGTGCCTGAATTTTAATAGCAAGTAAACAGATCTGGTCTCATGGAATGTTGGCTGATTATAGGGTGCTGTAACTGCTCGAGCTCAACTTGTGTAACTGAGTTCTAACAACATCAACAACGTCAAGGTCACAGTTTCAATACTCAGTTAACACCAACACTGATGGAATAATACTGTGTCTGTACTGTACTGTCACTTTGGATAAAAGCAACTTCTTAGAGTATAATACAGTCACATTGAATAAAAGCAACTTAACTGTAAAACTCCTGTAATACTAAAATCTACTTCTAAATGAATGAATGAATGAATGAATGTGCAAATGTACATAGCAAATCATCCCAATCTCTCACAGTGGCATCTCTTGTGAGTTATTTGGTGCTTGTTCTCATCCATTGGTTGTATTTAACATGGGAGCAGCTGATGAGATCGGAGGGTGCGCTTCACTGATGCAGCTGTAAATAAGGCTGGGCCTCTGTGCTCCAGCTCTCTCTGTGCTCCAACACAACACTGGTGGCCCTGCCAAGCACCGGCAGCCCACATGCCCGTCTGCCTGCAACCATCAGCACGGCCCACAGATGTCTGGATCCGTGTTGATTTTACACGGAGCAAAGGTAACACGCTAAGTCTGCCGTAGGACGCGTCGCATGCATGGAGGCGCATGTGACACTTTTATTTAACAAATGTCCCTCTAAGAAGAGACCGGGCTGGTGTGTGTGCCCAGCTCTGGTCCGCTGGCATCAAATCTGGCACCGGGGAAACTCGGCATCACCAAGTAGGCAGCGATGCCAGCAGAACCAGTGCCAAGCAGCGCATGTAAGAGCAGGAAATAGTGAAAGCACTCTCTCGCTCGCTCTCGCTTTATTCAATAGCGCGAGTGAAAGAAAAAGGACATGTCGTGAACATTTACAAATGAACATCCGCTGTCTTCCTCCACAATGAATGTCCCTTAGTCTTCCACTGTGGAGAAGCGGAGAGTGGGACGCCTCGGTCGTAAATACACAGAGTTGTCATGCGTCCCATTTGTTTTCACTGGCCCACATTTCGCTGACATACACACTAATTGTTGGCAAACAGCACGGCTGAGTGTCACCACCGTCGGCGGCAATGTCTGGCAACGCACGCCGGTGATTTGCAAACGCCTGCTGACAGCGAAGCTTCATCTTTCACATTCATTGCACCGTAAAAAGAAAGTAAAATCGGATGAAAAAAACATCAACAACATGAGAAAAAAACAACAACAACATGAGAAAAAACCAACAAGAACACAACTTCTCCAGAGGAGCACATGGAGCTGGCTCACTAGTCAGGGTTTGTCATCATTATCATGTCAGCCGGAGCCAACCGAGAGGCCAGTCGGTGAAGCACGAGCCGAGAGAGTCGGCGAAAGTCCCACTCCGCGGAATTACATCAGCCGCCCATTTGTCTTCATGAGGTCCAGTCAGCAGGATGCGTTGGGCATTGCGCTATAAAACAACAACAGGAAACATTGGCCAGACACCTTCACTCGGGCCCCGTCCATAACATATTAGGATTTAAAATTCCAGGCGGACGGCCAGATTAGGCATCGCTCTGCCTTAACGATGATCAATCCAGTGTGAGTCAGTCTGAACTCAAGTGCTCCTTTTCTGAAGTGAAGTAAAAACAAGCAAGCTTTTACTTTCATTTTTTTTTTTTTTACATGCACGCAGAGGCGGTGTTACAACGTTGCCTATTGAAAAGCCTCCAGAGTGGCTCTTTGATCTCTCTTTATGATTTGTTTCTGTGAATAATGGATTTTTTAGAGGCGCTTGTCTAGCGGTGCGCCGAGCCGAGCCACACTGCCGTACATTACAGAGTGCCCCGGAACAGAGAGAGATGTGTGGCTGACCTCAGTGTGAACTTGCCGGCGTGCATATTTGGGTTGCACAGATAGCTCGCTCATATTTCCTGGAAGCGCAGCATAGTGGCATGATGAGCTCTCTCTCTCTCTCTCTCTCTCTCTGTGTGTTGTAAGCTGAGCAGTCATAAGGGGGCTGGTGATGTAATGCTGTGCACTCAGCAGCTCCCTCTGATGCTATCGGCCCCCGCCGTGCTGCTCAGCCATCATCGGCCGTGCCATCACCATCACCACCACCATCATCATCATCATCATCATCATCATTAACACCAGCACCATGCCTCACGGGGCACCTCTGCAGCACCACAAAGGCTTCGGATGAGGAAATTAATAAATAAATGTTGCATGTGTGTATGTGTGTGTGTGGGGGGGGTGATGCTGGTGATTCATGGTGGGTGAGGTTGAATGGTGGTGAGAGCGAAGTGTTTCACTCGAGAGGCACCGCAACCGCGTTGTTATTGAGGAAAGAAGGGTGTGTGATGGAGTGGGGTGGGGGTGGAGGTGCGAGGAATGATTCAGGGATGGCTGTCACCCACATGTGCTGGCATTGGGGCATTCGTTTCCTCCAGGAATTCGGTCATCACCGTGAGGTCATTCTGACACGGCTAAATTTATCACAGCTTTTTGAGCCTCTTTCACTCTCTCTTTCACTCTCTCTTTCACTCTCTCTTTCGTGATTCATGGTGGGTGAGGTTGAATGGTGGTGAGAGAAGTGTTTCACTCGAGAGGCACCGCAAAGCGTTGTTATTGAGGAAAGAAGGGTGTGTGATGGAGGGGGGGTGGGGGTGGAGGTCGCGGGAATGATTCAGGGATGGCTGTCACCCATGTGCTGGCATTGGGGCATTCGTTTCCTCCAGGAATTCGGTCATCACCGTGAGGTCATTCTGACACGGCTAAATTTATCACAGCTTTTTGAGCCTCTTTCACTCTCTCTTTCACTCTCTCTTTCACTCTCTCTTTCACACTCTCTCTCTCGCTTCCGCTGGCTCCGCTTCGCTTGCTCAGTTTCACTCGGTGTCTGTGCCATGCTATCGGTGTCATGAAAAGCTGCTTTAACAATAAAAGAGGCATAAAAAAGGCTGGTACGAGGAGGAAACAGGGAAGCAGGAGATAGAATGGCATCATTGTGTATTCCTTTTCATAGCTTTTCTCTTTCACTGTGACGCACAGAAAGAACATGCCTAGACACATTCCCAACACCAAATCAGTTACATATAAAACTCATATACTGCACATCGTCATATAAATATATAGAAAATGTATAATTTATAGATGTCTGAACATAACAAACAGCAAATCAGTAACATATGTACTGTATATACTATATATCCACACATATGACATACACAACATAATATATATATGATATATGTTATACAATATGATGTTATATGATATGTATATTATACATAAAATACTTGGGTGAATGTAAGAGAGAGTGGCTGTGTGGGTGTAAGAGAAAGGCACCGAGAGAGAGAGAGTTAGAGAGACAGCGAGAGGGCAGGAGTAGGGGTGAGAGAAGGTGAAAGATGACTCAGAGGAGCACTTGTCACAGCGGGTGATGTCATCCCCAGCGAGAGCTGACAGCTCAAGCCAGCTGAGGAGCACCTGTCCCGCGAGTGGGCTGGGGCCGCCCGACTCGCCCCGCGGCCTTCTGGGAGAGCTTTCATCATCCACACGCTCACACCATACCACACCACGCCGCCTTAGCACTCTCACAGTGCCTTCACCGTATTAAACCAGCCCCCCAGACCTGAGATGGCAGAAGGGCCATGCTCATCTCCTCAGTACTCATGGCCATACATGTGCATTTCTTATCTGAAGAGATAACAACCTCCATAACTGGTGGCAGAGGGGAAAAACGCTGTTTGTCATTACAGAGTGGGATTGTGACTCATCATTACAGTAATCCTGTTACTGTATGATGTAATCCAATACAAACAGGCTAATAACATGAGCAGGATGAGCAGGCATAAGCTATTTAAGATGAGAGAATCCCAAACCTTCTGCCCGTAATTGATTACGAAGTGATTAGAATGCACATGCTGCATTATCGCAGCACTAACGCTAGTGACAAATACACATGCAGATATAAGTTTGCATATGCTGCCATGAATTCTGCAAACCTATTACCATTCCTTCAACATGACATAGAAGGGAGAGCCGTTTTCACCTTGGCTGTGTTGAATAAAGAGATCCTGGTGCATGGCCACAAAGCTACCATGTGCCTGAAACACGTTTCCTTCCTTTCCTGTTTCCTCCCTCATACGCAAATCTCAGACTTTGAAATTACCACTAAAAACAGGTGAATCTAAACAAAGTAATACAAACAGGTGAAGTCTAAACAGGTGAATCTATCCAACTGTGACCAGTGTTGGGGAGTAACGGAATACATGTACCGGCGTTACGTATTCAGAATACAAACTAGATGTACCGCATAGCGGTACAAAATATGACCGCCACTCAATCCTGTACATCCGTTCCGCGAAAATAAATCACACTTCAATTTGTCTCCATATTTTACTCCATCTCCCACTCTTGAAACTTTTGTGTATGCTTGTTTGGCATGCCTGAGTGTGTGTAAAGCGGCTGCACAGAAAGTAGCCTACTGGTGCTGAAAAGGTGAATAGATTGTAGAATAGCCAAAGAAGATGTAGTATTGTTATAAAACCTTTAAAATCTCTAAACAATCACAAGTAGGGCAGTTCATCACAGTTCATCCATTGCAACTGGATTGATGAAAGGTCACTTACACTTGTAGGCTAGCCTACATTGTATTTGGGAAAAGCAAAAGGTATCAGCATAATGTTATTTAATGCTGTTTTACATCTAACCAGTGGTGCAAATAACCGATGTCCAAATGGGCCTTGATAAAATGCGTCGCTAGACTGTTCATACACATTTTAACGGGCCAAAGTTGAAGAGCTGTTGTCCGTTATTGTTTGTGCAAATATAAGCTGATTCATGTTCCCTTGCATTGTGTAACTGAGGTCCATGGCTAGTCTGGCTTTCACCAGACCAAGCTCAATCTTTTAAGAAATCAAAAAATAAATAGCGGGCAGATCAGGCTGGGTTCACCCAGCCTAGTTCATAGGCACCCGATATTGTTTAATTTTCCGATTGAGATATCCACGCTCTGGCTATTCTAAATGCAAAAAATACAACATAAATTGTCAATAGGCTATGCTGGTGACACAAATAAAATCTCCTTTGGAAACCAATGGCTTACGCCTTACAGTATCAAGCGGACTTAAACTGCCATATCGTGGCGAAAAGTTGTAATAAAATTCACGCAGCTCCATGAGTCAAGGAAAGCGCGAATGAAGTAGCCACTTCTAAATGGGACCCACTACACAGTAGCTTAAGGTGTGTTGCTAAAGCAGCCATAATGAAATGAAGGTGTCATAATGAAATGAAGGTGCTTTTTAATTTCACAGACTACAATACCAAGCTCGAATCAAAGCACATCGATTCCCCTCTCACACCCTGCACGCACTTAAAACAAAATAAACAGGCGTCTCAGTCTCACGCATGTACAGGCAAAACTGTATCAGACCGGTGTAACGTTGGTAAATCTTCCATTGCACAGAATGATTTTTGCAGCACGTGCAACAAATGACAGTTGAAAGATACAATTACAGTGCTGCTATCAATTTGCTTGGTATAACCGCATTTATAGTTTTCTACAAATGCAATCAATCAAATTGGCCTCCATCACTCAACCAACGCTAACGGTAACATTACCTAGGTCCTTATTGATATTATAAGATTAACGGAGCCTACCTGCAGTAAAAACCAAGCATGTCCGATAAACATCCTCAGTTTTATTTCGGCTTCAAGAAGAAATGGGAATTACATTTCATGTGAACATCGTCCTATCCTTATTAGACATTCTCTGCAGTAAACTACAGTCCTTGTAAGCGTCCATTGTTTTTCCAACCCACTTTTAACTTCCAACAAAATTACGTCTCACTGCAACGATGCGCCATCTAGTGGACAAACGACTACTTATCGCCAATACTGGAAATGCAGCCATGATGATGATGATGAATATTTATTTATTTTTTTTTTTTAATCCTACTGAATTTGTAATTATGTATCGGCCGTTCTAATACCGATAGTATGTGGGTGCCTGTGTGTGTGTGCATGTGTATATGTGTGCACCGCCATCTACAGGCCAATGAGTGTACAGTCACTAAATGTACACATAACCTTTTTTTTAGACCCCCCCATGGATGAAATTCTACGAAACTTGGCATACCCCCAGAGAATGCCAGGTCAATCATACACATAAAATTTGGTGCAGTTCTGAACATCTTAACTGAAGATAGGGGCGATTAAAGCAGAATAATATTGCATTGTCATTTTTTACCGGGGGTGTGCAAATCACAAATGAGTGATTATGGGCCAGGTTGATGTGGGCCCTTGAGAATCTTCCTCCTCAGTGCCACGGTTCAGGTAGTTATTTAGGAAAAACTGCTTTTTTTGCGGTTCGGGGAGCCCAGCACGGGGGGGGGGAGGGGCCCCCGGGGACAAAACAAAATTTTTCCGTAAAAAAGTCTAGTGGGGCTACATACCCACCAAATTTCATGTGCCCCGGTGGTTCGGTGTCCCGGGTATCGTTGACCAAAAATTCAGGAAGTAGATGACGAAAAAAACTTTGACAATCCCTATATGACCACTTCGCTAGCTTCGCTAGCGGCGGTCATAATTATGAGTAACTGTATTCCAATACAGTTACAAGTTAAATAGTTGGTATTTAGAATACAGTTACATTGTTGAAATCAATGGATTACATGACGATACTTATCTGTTTCATAAGTTTGTTCACTCTCTAAATAAATTAAGGCAACTCCATTTCCCAGAAGCTCCTGAAAGCAATGATGAAATTGTTTACATGTTTAAATCCAAGCCCTGCCGTCTTGCACTAGCCTCAAAACGCAGCCAGCGCACATTATGGAAGCGTCATCGGAGACCCTGAAATGACTGTTTGCACAGCAAATTGAGTAGTAAGTAGTAGTAAGTAGTAAGTAGTAAGTAAGTGGAGGTAACTCCTGTTCCTCACTGATCGTGGTTCCTGATGTCTGTTCAAAGGATATTTTCCCAAGTATTAATAGCTCAGGCTACTTCGGCCAATCGGTTACACAGTTTGCTAAGCAATAAGCAAAGCCTAGTTCACGTGTTGATTTAGACCTAGGCTACAATAAAACCCATCTCTAAAATAGGCACTGCATTCTAAGTTTTTTATTCTAACTTAAAATAGCTTTATAAATTATTATTTTTTCTAGATCTACATTTACGTTTTAAAATGAATTATATGGTGCAGCCTCTGAAGAATTATTCTTGCGAGTAGGCCTAGCATATTTTAACGTGCAGTTTTTGATTGTCATTACGCGATCACGTTCATTTTGAGAGCACTGATATACAGTAGCCTAGCCCATAGTGTTTACATTTACAGGTCATTTGCGTTCCACCTGTCATATGCGCCCCTCACTTGTAGCCTACTGGGTTGATGCCACCGAAAAATCTCACAGGCACACCTTAATTAGGGTAGACTGAGTACAGTTGAGACATGTGTACAGTTGAGACACCTTAAATATCTTGCTTTCACAGCAAGCCCAAGTTGTGATTTTTGCTATGCACATGCGTATTAGTGCCCTCTTTGATCATGGAAAATTTGAACGACACAAGTATCTCCCATCCAAGGATATCGGCAAATGTTTTTTTTTTTCCAAAGTAAAAATTTCACTTCACCATGCACCTTCGACAAAGAATAGCCCATTACACTTATGTTACTGTTAAACGTAACTGGTATCATTACAAACATTATTCTGTGTCCTAAAAACTGGCATATTTTATTGCATTGTGTCATGTAAGGTCGTTGCAAAATCTAGAGAAATGTGTGAGGTGGTCAGCGGGGGACAATTGAGACATACATTGGATCGATAATTTCTGGCTACGCCCTTAAAGTAGCCTATTTATTTGTTTATTTTAATTAGCCTAGTCGCCTGCTGTAGTTTTAATGGTCACCTTGCTATTTTAAAGTTGTATCAGGTAGCTTAGTTGACTTTACATTCTCCTATGTGGGCCTAACACTTCAGCCATTTGGAACAGAAGAACACACCAGAATAGGCCTGTTTAGTAGTAGGCCTAAGCAGGATTTGATGGCCGCATTCCTACACTTATAAAATGCAATTCAATGCGGAAGTAATCTAAGTATTCAGAATACGTTACTCAGATTGAGTAACGTAACGGAATACGTTACAGATTACATTTTTGGGCATGTATTCTGTATTCTGTAACGGAATACGTTTTGAAAGTAACCCTCCCAACACTGACTGTGACATAAAGCTCACTTAAAGGTATACTAGTATGCAGGTTCAGGTATTTTGAGAAGGGTCTGGCTGCAGAGCCGCAGACATATAGCAACCGGATCTACAAGCGCATGTTTAGTTAGTTTAGTAGCTGGTGTGTTGTGTTGTGTTGTATACAGTCTGTGGTCAGTCAGTTTCAGTCAGTTGTGTCCTGAATTATTTAAAAAAAAATGCACATAACAATTCAGAGGGGATTATTCTGTACCTTTAATACCATTAATTTAGGAGTTGTTAACTCTGACAAGCACCATAAGAAACATTTTTTAAAGGCTGACAAGTCATTGAATCCAAACCATTAAAGCAAAAAAAAAATGTCTGCACATGCCCGGGTAACCAGTTTGTAACATTGTCGAGCACTTTGTTTATTAGGATAAATTCTTTAAACCAAGTATTTTCATCCATTCTCTGTAAAGAACACGACACTAAGTTAGCGTAAGCTATAAGCTGTGGTAGATCGGCGTCCAGATACTATTGGGTATTTTTGGTGACTGTAGAGCTCCCCCTCGCAATATATTTATATTTTACTCTGCCGTTGTAAATAGCCTACTTCTCGTGGTTTGTTTCCCCCTGTACACAATGAAAATGTTATTGTTGTGGAAGTGACAACAGGCAAAAAATATTTCCAAAGAGCTATATCTACTGACAAGGTAATTTACCATCAAATTTGCTTCGTAAAGGTTATATTAAGGTGAAAATCTTGCATAGTGTCCCTTTAATTATTAATGTGGGTGCCAGATAAGCATGAGGGACACTAGATATTTGCTAAGATGTGCCATTATATTGCCCATTCTAATTATAGGGTTGTAAATGGGCTTGTAAAATAGCATCTGAGCTATTTTGACAGACCGAGGTTACATACATTCTATGTTAACATCAGAGAACAAGGTAAAATATTTAAAGGTACAGTCTGTGATTCTAACACAATACACTTTTAAAATATCCAAATACCAACAACCTTTTCTCCGGAATCACTTATCTTTACAGGAAGAGCAACAGCAGGATGAAGTGGTTTGGAATAGAGAACCGAAGTGATGTACCGTTTTCATGATGACAGTTACACTGGATCTAAACAAACTTTTAAAGTTCATTGATAGCATTGCTTGTTGACATGTGGCAGCATTTCTATCTTACAAATAGTTTTTAAATGTAGACTATAGCCATTTAAACATATTTTACCTGCTAGGAAGCAGCTTAAGCCCTCGTTACACTGACAGACTTTGGAAAGATTTGCAAAAATGTGAAAAAGATTTTTGAAAGACTACAGTCTCAGACCCTCTCACATCTAAAGACAAGTAATAGAGTTTTAAGTCACAGACTATGATTTTGCAATGACTAAGGATCTTGCAGGGTAACTATTTACCAGACATGGGGGACGAGTCACATGACTTGACATTTTTTAGGACTTGAGACTTGCTTGATAAACATCTATAAAAGACTTGACTTGACTTTGACTTACTATTCATGACTTGAGACTTGACTTAGACTTGAGACAAATGGCTTGAAATTACTTGACTTTTTATTTTTTCATAGATATTAACTTTCCAATTTTAGAAAATCTGCTTAGGTGCTGTTGCATGCGTCACGCGAGCGAACCTGTCATTGTTACCAAGTGACGCGACAGACCAACAGCAAGTGCCAGATCAAACGAGACAGACTGATGTAGGCTAACTTGCAAAAATGGAAGGCTCTACGTTTATAGCAAAACATAATAATGTTTGGCTACACAGATGATGTATCTGACAACTCAAAGGAGAAATGAACAGCAGTATGCAAGTGCGCAAATTAGCGACATAACCACCACCACGTTGATTTTCATCCATCAGAAGTTAGTCGTGTTAGAAGCCTAATGTCAAATTTGAGGCATGTTAAGAGTTGGCTTTGAATCTATTATGCTTTTTAATTAACACCATATTAGGGTAAAATGTGTGAAATGGCAAAGTGAAACATTTTCTTTTCTAAGTTTAATCTTGATATGCTAGCGATTAGCGAAAATGTTGCCAATGTAACCTTAAAGTAAGCGCCTCTCTTTCTCCCTCCCTCTTAAACACGTCCCTGTTCCATACGTTACAGCCAAGTAGTAACAACAGTAAGCAGGCCTAGCTTACTGCCAGCAATCAGCACAGAAAAGTAGCTTACTTCACATGTTAGGCTTATGTATAATATGATGTAGCATTGACGGTCCTAAACCCTCCTAAAACCGCGCTTGTCAAAGTTTGGCGGTGACGTCAGCCGCAGCGTTTGATTGATTGATTACTTTTTCAACATTGGGTCCCTGGAGATGTGACAGGTCAGGACAGGAGTAACTTGAACTGTTTGAATATATTTTCATGATTTGATGTAGCTTACCTAATATTTGAGGCATATTGAAACAATAATAGGCTATTTTATATAGGTCTTATATAGGTTTATATATTTTAGGCTATTTTATATAGGTCAATTTTTATAGGAAATATTTTTATTTGTATACATTTCATCTTATTCTATAAACCGTTCAGATGTACTGTATGTGACTTGAATGAATGCAATGACTATTTGTTTGTTACAAATAAAACTCCAGCAGTTCATAACTAGCCTATTGTAGCTTATTTAACTCAAGTGCCAAAATGCGTTGAGTGCCAAAACCGTAATATTACGTTTTTAGCTTTTTTTTTAATTACAAAACTAGACACTCTAACACACCTTATATGTGATTATGAACTCTGTGATGAATGGAAATGAAATATATGACGATCGAAAACTCATGAAAACGCAAGATCTGGACATTTTATCTGGACGTTTGATCTTAACTCTTTTGATGGTTGCCGCTTTGTTTCGAATCAGTCACTGATTAGCCTAGTGACATGCACGCCAGGTCAAAATCAGGTCATTTATTTTCGTGGGTTTATCACTAGGTGGCAGGTCTCGTTAGATCTCTTCCCAGAAACTTTGCAGGCAACACTTCTCAGGTGCTGAAGGGAGAAATGAAAAAAAAGAAGAAGAAAAAGATATTGCAGCAGGTGCGTTTTCGCCAGACAACGCTGGATGAGTCCACCTTTCTACTAAGACAAGATTACTCTGACCACGACAGGTCAAAAACATTACAAGGAGTGACTGAACACCGTGCTGAGGAGGGAGTTCCATCTTCACCACGAGCCGGGCCTAGCGGAGTGGGTGGTAGGCCGAGTCGCGCTTGCAAGAGGGCACGCCCTTGCCAGAGTGCTGAATATGTCGGTGATAGTGACTCATAAAAAACGCAATATCTCCATTTCTAGAAAAAAAAACAGGCATTTTGATGAAAACTAGCCACTGTTTAGCTTGGGATTTCTCAGGAACAGAGGCATGTAGAGATACACGGTTTGCACCGACTGAGAGCTTAAAGTCTCACCTTTCAAACGAGCCATTGTATGTGTTCATAGCTATAACACAGAATATGCTGTGGCTGTACAAAAATCATCAACAATGGTCTAGATTGCTGGCACTCTAGGACAAAGCTTCCGAAAACAGCTTGGCATTCAATGAGTTAAAATGAAAACGTGGGTAAATCATCATGAATTTATATGATTTGGCTATGACTTGACTTGCTTGACCCAAGCTATGACTTGACTTGCTTGATTGACACAAAAATGACTTGGACTTGCTTGAGACTTGAAGGTTAAGACTTGAGACTGGCTTGTGACTTGCACATGTGTGACTTACAGTACTCCCACCTCTGCTATTTACAAGACTGCAACTAGATTCCTTTAAATTATTACCCATCGTGCAATAGATATCAACAGGAACTGAAATGATGGCCTACGAAACTCAAAGTCATATTTTCGTGTTTCTGCAGCATTGTTTCATGCGTGACATCCCTAACCGATATAGAGTTGTTCTGTCACGTGGAAGAGCCGACTAATGATGCATAAGAAACGAAATAACAAATTATCATATTCATGGGTTTCATCAGGTCCCTTGCTACAGCTGTCGCCTACCTTACCCCTTCCTGTTTGGTGTTGGAGAGAGGTTGGTTTTTATATTGTTCACGTCACTATTTGCATGAGCCACTACTAGAAAGACTAGTTTTGTTTGATATTGTTGTAACGGCAAAACTAGAAAAAGACTGACTTCGACTGACTTAAAATCGCTAAGATTGGTACCTTACACTTAACGATCTAGTTGACGGGATCGCGCCGCGATTCCAGTACAACTCCCATGATTTCTGTCCGACTTTGGAAATTTAGTTGCCGACTGTGAAAACAGACCAAAATCGTACAATGTAAGGCCGCCATTAGCCACATAATACAGATTCCCTGTCAGGTGTAATACTAACAAAATCCCTGTGAATATTTTGTGTCTTATCAAAGGCTGGCGGCTGTCAAGAGTGACATTTTTTTTGCCTCAAAAATAGGGAGGGAAAGTAATCTCATCGCCCCCTTCTGGTTGCATTCCTAGAGATTAGCGGAGTTGAAAGCCCATTTTTTTTAGAAAAAATATATATCAGTCCACATCGGGAAGTTAGTTGAATGGCTTCCATATGATATGCATTGGGGCCACCTCTATTGCTTCTAGTGGTCATACTTTATTTTTAGGGTCAGTATGAATTGTTTTGAGGTTTTTTGTAACATGGTGATAACGAACTACAGTGCAGTTGCATTTGACGTCACCTGTTTGGGCACTTTAACTGATCAAAATGCCAATTTGCTTGACTGGCATAAAAATGTTTTTTAATGACGGAGCGTGATGAACGTGTGGTGATTATGTGTTAAGTGTCAACGCTAAGCAGGCTAATAAACAAACCATGCTAAGGTGAGTAACGTCAAAGGGTGAAGTCGTGACCTCTAGTTGTAGTTCGTCTATGAAACTTGGAGCAATTTCGTTTTTTTAAAAGAAGGCAAAATATTGTCTGCAATTTTCAGTTAGTAGATTATTACTGTATCGACACTGAAACATATATTTGGTAGATAACTTTGCCGATTTGGCTTCATAATATTTTTTAAAAAACTAGGTGTATGGGACTTAACATTGGAGCTGCTCTTCGATAGGTACGAAACGACTGGGGGCGCTGGTTTTCACTTTCCCTCCTTATAAAGCTAACACACGTCTGTGAATTTAAGGATTTGAACCGCAGGCCGTGAAGTTAAAAGCAGGTGTCTTTTACGGAGGAAACGCATGTTAAAGGGAAACTTGGCAGGATTAGCTATATTTCCCCCTCTGCTGGAGAAATTGTGCATTATGCTATTTCAAACTGTGGAAAAAGGTAACGATAAAGCACATGGATTTGTTTACAAGCTAGCGAAACGGTTAGCACAAGTTCAGCAGAACAATGTGAATGTTACAAGGTAAGAAACACGATTTAAAACAAGTTTCTTGTTTCTCACTTCTCTTTCCGGGACGGTAGTCTCAATTTTGCAAGGTTGGTTTTCACCATTTTCACCGGAACAGGTCATTTAACCATCCAAATGATTTCTAAACGGCTTTATTACGTTGAAATAGTTGCCTCTGTAGTTACAAAATCGATTTGGTATGAATATATTCCTGCAGTGTAGAAAAATTAAACTAACAAGCTTTAGTGGAATCCTATTGTTGCATACACGGTCTCATGTGCAAGCAGATTTCTTCGGCAGAGATGCGCTCACTTCATCAAAATACCAACACGATATTACTAAGCACTCAATCTAGTAAAATGAGAGCATGATTTAGTAAAACAACCGCACAATTTAGTAAAATGAGCACACATGATATACAAAAAAAAAATATGCAAATATGTCTTGCATGCAATGACATCTCTGGCGTTTCGTAGCACACCACTGATTGTTGGAATATACAAAAATGTAACCAAGAGCCATTCTGCTATAATAGCTCAACTTTGTAATGCCCATAGGAGTAGAATAACTCTGATTTAATCTGGACTGCAATCAATATTATCTGACTGCCATGATTGATGATTATAAAGTGGGACTATTAACTGAAGGGAAAAGTGTCCAAATCTGAATCCTACTGACTGTTACATACTCAAGGTAATAATGTGAAAAGGAATCATTTGTCAGGCAATTCACAAATAGCTTGAAACAGTGCACACATTTTCTCAATGAATATCTGAACTAGCTCTGCATTGATTTCTATTGTGCGGGAAAAAATGAGAAAGTGTCTGAAGGGGGTAGGCAGACAGCTCTCATTGACGTTTTCATTTCAAGACCTGGAAAAATATTGCATATGCTGAAACGAGCAGACTGTATATTTAAAGCCCCAAGTGATTCAAGGTCACAGGCATGACCCTTTTAAAAGTCGCCTGTCACACTTTTAGCGGGGATCGTTTCAAACTGTCCATCATCATATTATTACTGATCTTAATTGACTACCAATACCACATTGCTGAGTTGACGAAATTCTGATTTCAATCTAATCATAGCAATATCGCTGATTGCTTTCCGGCATCACTTTGACATATTAAAACATTTGCATTTCCAAGCAAAACAAAGCTGGGGTGTGAAAGTGAGAGGCATTTCCTGGTGGAGTTTATATAACATTTGTGAATAGATAACTTTTTTATAAAAATATACTGAGCTGTGCACATAGAGCTATAACTGCGCTGTGCACATACTGTGCAACACTATTCTCCTAATGTGGTGAACACATTCCCATGGACTGCAAAGCTGAGCAGACCGCTGGGGATTGCCTACATGTAGGCAGACGCAAACACACTTTCACACTGTTAAGATTTATGCCGACTATGCTATCATATAATAGGCATGTAGCACCTATGACAGGTCTATATTGATGGAATGTTCACATACAATTCTGAAAAAATCCCTCAGAACCATCTGAATTCTGAGGCTGCAGAAAAACATTTGACCCAAAGTGGTGTTTTATTTTTTGGATGTGGAGTGGCTGATCTCAAAGTCTGCAGCTCCTCTCATTCGACAGCGCCGACCTGCTCACCTGTAGCACTGGTGTGTCCAAATCCTGATGCTCACAAGTAAATTCAGCGTGATGGAAAAATGACGTTTCACCGACATGGGGGCTGAATGATGGCCGTGGATGACAACCCCATGTCCTCTCTCTCTCTCTCCCTCCCTCTCTCTCTCTCTCCCCTGTCTCTCTCCCTGTTTCTCTCTCTCTCTCTTGCCAGGTCTCCCAGGCACAGGGGCTGAATGATGATAGATTGCATGGTGAATGGGCCGAGTCGCAAGAAGGGTCTCTCCCACCCAAAGAGCACCATCTGCTGTCAGTTCTTGTGATTCATTCTGCACATGTTAGTGTGTGTGTGTGTGTGTGTGTGTGTGTGTGTGTGTGTGTGGGTGGGTGGGTTATGCATGCCCGCTTAGGTTATAAGGCAGACTCTGACCAAATATGAATTTGAGCATGCAGGCAAGCAACCAAGAACTACACTTAGAATAAATAACAATCAGTAATATTTTTGTATGTTCATAGTCTTCCAACAGATGGCTGTGGGCTATTTCTAGAGCAATGCCTCAGTTGTTTGAACGGATAAAAATACATAAACCAACTGACTTTTCAAAAACAAACATATACAAGAAGCAGAATTTGCAAGCAAAATATGATTAAGACCCATTTTGTAAGAATGTGGACCCCACAACAGCCCTTTTTTAACCCTCTTCCTTCACACACATAACAACTGTGAGCTTTGTTCATTCTCCCAGATAATCAATTGCAAAAGGACTTTGGAAATAAAAGCTCTCAGGCTCCCTATCTGTCCGTGCAGGCTGAGTGGTCTCCTCGTGCTGTCCTGCTGTTGGGCAGGGATTGGGTTTTGCTCGTGCACCCGCTCACACTGTGGACCCCATGTGTGCTACAGGAGGGAAATTACTGCCTAGCCAGGGGGCAAGAAGCGGGGTCTAGAGCCGGTATCAAATGACCATGTCTGGACTCTTAAAACAATGAGCTGTTTATGGTCAATTTTAGCAGCCTTAAGTACCTCTGACTGCTCCATTCTCTCTAAAGCTCTTGCAGCTCAGAGCCAGAGAGAGAGAGAGCAGAAAGACAGAGGGAGAGAGAGAGAGAGCAGAGAGAAAGGTGGGGGGGGGGGGCTTGAGGGGTTTAAAAGACTGGCCAGTCTCAACACAGCCAAGTCTGCCTTATTTTATTTGGCCATGCAGGCCACTCTGCAGATGGGTCAACCACATGAAGGACAACACTGTTAGGTTGTAATTGACCCAGTTATACAACAAAGCAATTTTTTATAAAAACGAAAACAAAAAACATAATCTTCCATATCTGCTAACCCTGTCTTGTGGCTTTCTGTTGCTCTTAAGGCCAATAGATGCTTCACTGACAAGGCTTGCGGGGGGAATCCTGAAGGGTAGAATTACATATTTCCAAGATGAGGTTTCAGGTCAAGATCAAAGTCAAGGCCTCTGTCATCTCTCATAGCACTCTGCTGTCCAAAAGCCACCTAATTGTCAATAAGGAGTGGGGGTATTGACACCTGTGCCCCCCCCCCCACTTGCCACAGGGTTCACCAAGACCCCTTCCCACCTTGTCGCCGCAGACCCCCCGCCTGTCTCTTGAAAGTGACTGAGCATGCCAATACTAAAAAGGTTGCAATTTAAAGGGCCGTGTGCCAGAAAGGGGACTGATCAATGGCATATCTGATTCATAGAGAGAGAGACCCCCAGCCGCCAGAATTGACTCTGCTGCCGATACTGTCTCAGCCTGACGCTGGGCTGCAGTAGCACCAGTGATCTTACGTGGGGGGGGACTCAATACATCAAAAGACCAGAAAAACACATACACAGGAAAGTGTGTGTGTACACACACACATACACACTCTTCAAGGTTCTGTGCTTACTGAGAAATCCAATCTTTTATACTTTTATATAGTTTTATACTTTGTATTGAATTTTGACAACAACAACAAAAAAGTGACTGGGACCACATGATGTGGAGAGGAGGGGCAAGAAGAAAGAAAGCTAGTCTGTCTGTTTCCTAGACCCCCGGGATGATGGTTAGTGTCGGTAAATATGATTGTGCTGGATGGCGTGTAGGATGAAGTGGGGGGGGTGCAGAGAGTGTCTGAGACGCAGGGGCATGAAGAGGACACGGCGACGGAGAGACTTCCAGCACAGCCATGCAACTTATTCTCATCAGTGAGCCTCAAACACACTGCTCACCTTAGCTTCAGGAGTGAAGCCATCTCTCAAATCGGATTTTCCCCCACATATTGGCAAGAGAGCAATAGACACTTACACACAGACATACAGAGAGAGAGTGGGAAGTACACAAGGTAAATAATATCAGGGGGAAATAAAGCAATGTTTCTGTTGCATTATGGATGCTCCACAGCTTGACCTGGAAAAACAAATGTGAAAAGGCTGTTCACACACAGGTTGGGAGTTCTGTGCTGGGTACCTGACACTTCCCATCCACTTCTGAGGCATGTGCTTTCCAACATATGCTGATGGTGTAGTTATCATCACTTTATCAAACACGGCCCGAGAAAAGATGACAGCAGACACAGAAATAAGCTTTGGAATGGTGGAAGAACACTCCGGGGCGTGATAAATAAGTAACGTGGCGGTCCAAAGAGGAGTGCATCCCCTGTGATATATATGTTGATGCAGCTAAAGAAGAACAAACAAATTATTAAATAAATAAAGAGCGAGCCTCTGGAGGAGGCATGTCTCCTCTCAGCTCATAGACAGCTCCTCCCCACTACACCACTTCCCTTACATGTCTCTCACACACACACACTCAGATACATTTACAAACACACACACAAATATATAGCTGCTAAAACTATCCTTTTAACTACCCACACTGTGTATAGTGTTTCTTATAACTACTGCATTTATAACAACTACAGATCATACATTACTGGCTGACTCCTAAGCAAGAGTGCTCATTTTTAATAAATACCACAACAAATTAATAATTAAACAAGAAAAATGACGTAGAGGACATCCAATTTTCCTTGCTGCGAGAAATCAATGAATTAACCTGGGATTGGATGCTAAACCACCTTCATTGGTTGTTTGGTTTAATTGCTAAAGTGTACGGCCCACATGCTGCAGGCAGACAATTGATAGCAGCCATTAGCAAATGATTAGGCAGACAGTGATAAACTATATTTCATCGATTTGCCCCAGCTACACTTCCGACTTCTGCAGAAGGGTATGAATAAATTCACCTCTAAATCTGTAATGCATGACTTTATATTCATAATTTCCACAAGAGGGGCTGCCGGGCTACAGGCTTTCTGTCATGTCTGGAATGAGCTGGCAGCTTGTCAATGTCGTACATTCTTAGTGTGTGTTTGGTGCCAAATCATAAATGGCTGTTTTTCATCCAAATATGGCCGGGCCTGGGTCTGAGGACCTCTAATGAGAGAGAGAGAGCGAGAGAGAGAGGGGGATAATTTAAAGGGAAATGTCCACCCCTGCTCTTCATACGTATGCATGTGGTGTGGTGTGTGATGGTCCATTCATTTCAAAGCTTTTTTTTTTCATTATTCCCCATTAGAGCTGCTTGTTGTCACTCGAGCCATCTGTGGTGCTTCTAATCTGTTTGTTTAGCATCGCACATATCCCCTTACGTGTTATTTTGGAAATCCATGTGTTGCATACATAAAAATAAAGACAACAGAAGAACTGGTAGCCTGGTAGCAAATAGCCAACTCCCTGCCACAGACTAGTTCATCCCTCTCCTACCTTGTCTTGTTAGATGGCGATTTTGTATGGATTGAGTATTTTTTGTTGTGTTGAATTCCATAAGTGGTGTTTCTGAAAATAAAAATGCACATCAGAAGTATAGTCAATGTTATATTGGCCTCTAAATAAGCACTTGTTTTTGCTCTACATGGGGTAAACTCCAAAAATGCATTAATGTGATGGGGGCCTGTATGCTGAAGAGGGTCTCACACAACAGTGTCCATGTTCCAGGGGCATATGGAACCTTGTAATCAAATAGACCGTGACCTTGGAGGTGAGAGGCGCAAACTTAATTTTGCCACTCGCGGCACTGCCCTTTGGCCTTTGACATTCCAGCCCAACACACTTTGGATTCATTTATTTAATTTGCACAGGCCAGACAAAAGGGGCCTTTCAGTTCACCCATCAAAGAATCTTCTGGAACATGGAGGGAGGAAAGGGGTTTGGGGGGGGTGTTCTGTGCTATTTCGTTTAAATAGCCCAAGAAGAATATTTGTGGAAACCTTCTAATTTTGTGTGCAACTTCAGTGACGGGGGAGGGGGGGGAAACGGCCGAGCAATAATTTGTCCATGATATTTAGCTTTTATAAATGAATCTGACGTTGAGCCTTTTAAAAGTTTGCTTTTCCTTCCCTAATCTCTCCTGGCCTGCTCTGCTCCCCAGCTGCACTGTCTGGACTTTCCATTGCTCATTTCTCAACGTGCACGAGAGAGCGCGAGCACAGCCTGTTCACATGCTCCCCGCCGTAAAACAACTCCGCCACATTAGCTAGACTAAAGACGCAGCGCGAGTCGCCACTGAAAAAGCACACAAGGAACAAGTTTTTAATGGTGGAACTTCAGGAAATATTGCTGTTGTGGTTGTTAGATGGGATGTGCACACACACTTGTGTACACACACACACACACACACGCACGCACACACTCTGTCAGGGCACCCTTCAGGACCCCCACAGCAATGAGTTTGATACATTGCGCCTTATGTTCAAAGCTCACAGAGGCCAATTAGACTGAGGAGTGGCTGGATATCCATCACTTCCCCCCGTTTAAAAACAAATAACCTTTACCGAGTCGACCATACTGGGCTTGTTCGGCCAGCAAGGGCCCTCAAGCTGCTGATGCACCGAAAAACGGCTGAGAAGCTGAGAAAAGCAGAAGAGAGAGAGAGAGAAAGAAAGAAAGAGAGAAAGAGAAGGCACAGCAGTACAGCCCATCAGCTCATTATTTTTCCAAACTGGGAAAGAGGAGCCATGAGACAATGCTTTCCCTATTCACAGAGCTCTGACACAGCGTCGGAGGAGGAGGAGGGAGGGGGTGGGTGGATGGGTGGGGGGCACCTGAGAGACCCTCGGAGGAGGTCTGGAGGGGGGAGGGGAGTATAGGGTGGTGTGGGATGAGTCTTGGCTCAGTCATGGTGTTGTGGGTGAGGATGAGTAGAGTGGGGTGGAGCTGGGGGGTGTTGGGGAGAGGCTGGAAAGATGGGGGGATGGGGGCACTGACACACCGAGCGCGCATCAGATGAGGGGGGCCTCCCGCCGCGCTCGGAGACAGAAGCTGTCAGTCACTCGGTCATTAGCAGGGAGAGCCGGGCACAGGGGTGCGCACATAACAAATAAGAGCAAGACAGGCCACTGCCAAAATTGGCCTGAGTGATGTGTGTGTGAATCGAGATGACACTTATTCAGAAATCCTCCAAGCCACGGTCCACTCCACCGCAGGGCCCTGGGCAGAAACGACATGACGAGGAGCAGCGCACTGAGATTTGTGTCGTGGCTTTTTTTTCCGAAAAATGATTTCATTTGAAATGGTAATTCGTCAGTAATGAGGGAAAATGCATACTTCATCACATTCGAAATGGTAGCGGATGGGTGGAGGGGGGTGAAAGGGGCAAAGTTCAATATTTAGATGCAATCGAATGGCACTGAGGGAAGTTGGGAGCATCCGAAATGGGATTAATTTCACTTTAGAAGGATCAATAGCGAATAAGGGTCGGCTCAATGTGGAGCGTTCATAATTCTTTCACCATTATGTGCCTCACTTTACCAAGCTGTTTTGGCTTTTACTCATGATGCCTGCCATTGGAATAGTCCACCTGCAACTGACGATGTGTCAAAATAATAACCCACTCCAAGCAACACATTACACAACTTGCCACGAATGGAAATGTGTATAAAGGAATGGAACTTTTCACTATGTAAACAGCAATAACTGTCACCGCTCCTGGTGACTGTCCTACTCAGTCACACAGTTTTCCAGAAGTTTCTGCATGAAAGCTGTCATACTGCTCTAAAAATCCCACTTTAACTCGTTCAGTGTTGGTAAACAGGGAATTCCTGACAGCAGCAGCATTACAGAGTGATTCAAATAAACTGGGTCTAACTGAGAAGTGTTTCTCATTTGGCAATGCCACTGTCATGTTTTAAATAGAATTCTACTTAATGACTGGATGATAATAAGGAATATTCCTTTCATGTTTTATGCGCCATAAAGACATACATACATACACAGACATACATACAACCACATGGCTCTCCATAGCACACACAGGCTGTGTAAGGGGACTAATGCATGCTAATGCTAGCTGCTGCTCTTCAGCTGCAGGAGATACAGTAGTTGGTGGTCAAATGCCTTGGCTTTTCACCTGCCAGTTGTTTGTTTTGATAATAAGGCAACTACTTGGCATGCATAATGCAGTTTAATAATCTCTCTGTCTGGCATTAATTCATCATGGAGAGATATTAATTATTCTATCAGGATTAAGCATCTTTATAGGGTTTGCTGAGAATGGGCTGAAGCACAAAGCAAGGGAGCCTCTGTCGTACATGACGGGCTTGTTAATCACGGTGACTGGTGAGATGTTCAGCAGAATGTTTGAATGAGAGCTGGGTAAACAAGCGCTAATGCTAATCTATAGGAAACGTGTGTCTTGAAAAGCACACCAAAAAATGCTGTCTCGTTCACTGGCTTCATTATTCATTTATTAATTTTCCATCTTAATTTGATTTATTGCTTAATGTGCCTTGTCTACTATGATATGTTTATTGTGTCAACTAGGCGAGCATTAATTGATAAGTAATGCTTTGTATGAAAAACAACAGTTTCAGCAACCGTAATCAGCATCATCTTATCAAACTCTGCCAGATTTTGTTGTGAAATCAAGTAGTCAAGCAGATCAAACTACTTTTTTTTAAATGAATGACGTTATGCAAAAATATAAAAACCCAAAATGTAATATTTTGTGCTAGTCCAAACTACTCAGACTTTCTTGAGAGAGAAAGGCACATGTACAAAATACAAAGCACTAAAGAATCCTTCTGTTGAAACTGAATCAGTTTCTTTGTTATCCTTTAACTCTTTCCTGACAGGGCCAAAATAGGCCAAAAATGACTCCTTTGATATTTCATTCTGCTGTGGGTGACCTAAGCATATCTCAAAGAAACCATCCATTTTCTCTTGAAGCCAGATAGTTAGGCTACACAAATATATGTTTGACATGACAATTATGTATTATTTATATAAGCTAATTAGCATAAATTAGCATAAAATATGCATATTCCGGGCACATATTTTGAGTTTGTGAAGCTCTACAGCTTCAACACAGCATGTTATAAAAAAAGTGAAATAGCAGAAAGTTGCATTTACCTGTTGGCTAAATAAATACCAAGTTTGGTAGCAATTGGGTGAAAGGAACTCTAAATAACTAATTTTGAAATTATGTATACAGACGAGCCTAAATAACCATTATATAGTTTTATCATCAAAATTAGTTGCAATATCACATTTGTATCAAAAAAATAACTTACAATTTCATCTCATACATATTATTTTGGTTAATAATCATGTTTTGTTTTTGGTCAATGTGTAATAATCATGTTAACACAGTTTAGACTGTTAAAACAGATGAACAGTTAAAATGACCCAACAGAGTCAGTGTTGCTGAAAATGACCCAACAGATTCAGATACCTCCCACACAGAGTTACACTACAGATTTGGCCCCTACCCTCTCACACCACACAGTTTCATATCACTAGACAACATGGGCATATACTTTTAAAAACAGATGAACAGTATGTCATTACTACCACTGAACCTCTGTCGATTTTCATTACTCGCCATGTTGAAATATCGTGATCGGCGCTTGACAACCAATCACAAAATATAAAATCTAACCAATAGCGAAATTCAACACATATCCAAGGAAAACCCATTTATTTGATTGGCTTAGACACTCATTGACATAAAAGACGTTTTCGCGGGGTTTCAGTGAAGAAAAATTATACTTTTAATTTCCGTCATCAGTACGTACGTACTGATTTCTCTATGGGCTGTCGGGAAAGAGTTAAGCTCAAATTGTTTTTAAAAGACATTTCTGCTGTTTGTTTTATCACTAATCAAAAAAATGTTTCATGATTTCAGCTGTTCTCATGACCTATGTGCTTCAGTGCCTACGGTAGGTAACATTGGTTTCCCTGAATTCCTGTTTATTTGCTGAGAAAAGTATGCTCTACTGGTCACTTAAGTACCACCAGGCTTTAATGGATTAAACTGTCTGCGCTTTTCATCATCAAATCCCCCCCCCGATTGTACTCGAGGGATGGGAAACTGCAAGAAAGTCCACTGCACTGGAAAGCTCCTGCATTATTGAAGCAAGGCTCTCAGATAAGAAATGTACTCTCCACACGGAATTATTGTTTTGACAATCGGGAGAAATAACAGTTTCCTGAAAAGTCAAGGGAAGCTGAAAAAACAACCACAAGCTACTGAGACTACTGTCATTGAATGTCTTGTTACCTCTTAGACTCTATGTACTCTAGTCACTATGACCAGTTCTCTGGCACAGATGCATGGTGGGAAGACCCTGGGAAGACTATAAGGGTCATTGTTTCGGCGGGAGAAGAAATCTTGTCTACAAACTTAATAATCCCATATAGACAAAATAGAAAGTATGAGTTGTAGGGGGAGATGTGCAATTGAAGTTATTGGTGCTGCAAAATATGAGATCTCCAGGAGGCGGCTCATAAATGTTTAAAGACAATGTTCTTTCATATCAGTACAACTACATCCATTAAGCCTGACCTTTGTAAAAATCTAGCACAGACAAGTGGAAGATTTTATCATCGCTATAAATTCTATGAGGAATTGTGTGGTGTATACCCATACCATCCTTGAGACTCCACAAAGCAACAAGTCTGAGTTTCAATAAATTATTAAATTGAATGGTGAATCCGTTTCTCTAGAATATGGGGGACATCTAATCATACTCTCTGTGCCAAACATTCATCATTACTTATTACTTAAACATTTCAAAGTCCTCATAAAGATTACAGATTACATCAAAACTAACGGCCCACAAGTGTAAGATGTTGGAGCGCTATTGAAAGTGAGGGCTTACAGTATTCCTTAACCAATGAGCCCAACCTAACATTTCACTACAGTCTGTGACAACAGGCTTGAGCCTCTTAGGTCTTCGATGAGAAAACATTTGCAACAATTAAATTCTTCCTGAGTCCCTTGAGGAAATGTTGGAGTCCAACTGGACACAGGCGCACACACATTGAGGCTGGTTGGCCCAGCCTGGGCACATGAGGAGGAGGTTGAGGAAGATGTGATGGAGGAGGAAGGAGGGCGACTGGGAGACGACAGGGGCTGAGCCCCAGGGGCGACAGGCAGGAGGAACACTCTGCTCCCAGTGCCCGGTGTCTCCGGACTCCGTAATTGCGGTATTTAATCTTCAGGTTTCCGCGGCGTCCACCCCAGCTCGGCCTTATTAGGACCCCTTTCATCCACCTGAGATTTTTTTTTTCCCCGAGCGGCCCTCCTCTCTTTTCTTCCCCTCGCTCTTTCCGTTAGCACACCGGCAGAGCCCAATCAGAGTTGCCATTGTTTATTGTGATAAGTCGGTATAATGAACAAATGGCCTGCCACCTGAGCACTTAGAGCCTGGTGTTAAACTCTGGTTATAAAAACCTCTTCCAGCTCTATTGATTTACTGGCAACATTTGATTTTACCCTTGGGGCAGGGGCCCAGCAAAGGCCGACAGAGCTCTTACTGTTTTACAGTCCTTATTACACCAAACAAATAAATCTTCTGCCCATTAATTCACTTGCTCTGGCCCCTCTATCCACTGATAATGTAAGAGAAAAAAGGGCACAGATTCATATTGAGTGTCTGCAGCGCCCCAGATCAGGTCCTCCACCCGCTACTTCACATTAGATTACCAGGCCAGGCAACTTCAACTCTGTCCTCCGCAGATTTTATTATTGCCTGGCCAGAAATGCACGAGGAAGTGATTTGAGCGGGTCATTATTTGGCGACCCAGCATGAGGTTGGGGTTTTTACGAGTCGCCCCTGCGGCGGGTGCTGGGTGCGTCTCTGACATTTAGGGAGACATTACGCCTTGTGCTTAACATAACCAGATCCAGAAGGGGGCCAAGGGGGGATCTAGTCCGTCAGCTGACTTTTACAAGGCGGGGCGCGGGTAGAGCCAGAGGAGCTAAGGATACCAGTAAACACTCAAAGGACGTGACAGCGCGTTACCTTGAGGGGAGGCTAATCACTCCTCATTTACCTTTCGGCTAAATAATCAGAGGAGCACAGGAATGCTAACCCTGTGATCTCCATGGCAATAAATGCTCGTGTTCAACCCGTCCCTGGAGGAAAACCAGCGTTGTTGTTTTTTTTAGACACTCTTAAAATTCCAATTAAAGCACACCTGCCCGGCCTACTGTGTCACTGATCAATGCCAAGAATTCATTAGTGTATTTCATTAGTGCGGCTGGACAACAGGCATTTCTACACTGTTGCGAGGCTAATCAGCACCATGGATAAGGTTTGTTATTAGCCCTGAACACAAAACAAAGCATGTTTAGCCTTAACATACCTAATCATGCTTTTGCGTGTGATTTGGCAACCGTGTGTTTTTGAAGCACTACCTTAGTCTGTTCCAGGCTCTGGAATAATGAAAGCTAAGATGGGTTTTAACCAACCCGCAGTTTCTGCCCGTTGGCGGTGGCGTAATTGAGCTCATGTGTGCTGCCCGCTGCCTTCGCACATGCTGTCAGCTCGGCCCGGTCCTCAGAGGGGTGATGTCATCTTCAGAAGGGCTGGTGAAGCAGCCCTGAGAACGCCAGGGTCTCCGGTCCCTCAAAGCGCGCGGCCCAGATCAGACGTCTGGAGCAGGAACCAAGGAAGAGGCGTCCCTGTGATGTCCGGGGCGATTTTACGAGTCAATCTTGGGAGCTCTGAGGTTCCCATCGCAACATAACTGTGTCTCCCCCCCTCCCTTCTCTCTGCTACAGTGACTTGTTTGGTCACAGTGTGAGATTTGTTTTGTTTATTCATTTATTCCTGTGCTAGCTCCTTTGAGAGAGCGGGGCCCTGTGCAAGACTTTGAAGTGCCGGGCTAAACAGGCTGGCTAAGTGTACAGCAGGACTGCGGCCCTGGAGGTCACTAAGCCGTGCTCCCCTACTTCGTGTCCACCTGTTCTCTTAACGTGGGTCGGCAGCACAGCCTCATCCAAGAAGGCGCTAATTGAATCTGGAGTCCAGGTAGCAATTTCAGCAAATAACAACAGCCTCAAGAGAGCATCATTTCGAGATGGGATCATGTCCCCAGGTTGTTTATAAAGATCCCAGCATGAGGCTCACCGCTTGTGAAATTGAAATAATTTCTCAATAAAATCAAAATCACTTTGATAACTTCCTTTGATAGTCCATGAATTAACACTGTTATATTCAGCAGCTCTTTGGCTTACATGTGTATTGTTTACTTTATGATACATTATTTGTCCTGTATAAAATGTTGAGTGTGTAATGTGAGATAAATCACACTCTTCTATAATTATGACCGCCGCGCAGTCAAGGATTCCTGGGACACTGAAAGACCGGGGTAGACGAAACTTGGTGGGCATGTAACCCCATATGGATAGCATGGAACCATCGTTTTTCGTTTTGATCTGTAGCCCCCCCGCTGGACTGCACCCCCCGAAAGGAGGGTAGGCCAGACACAGTTTTCTGTGAATATCTCGAGAACCGTAAGGTTTACGAGGACCATTTTTTTTTTATGTTGATCTCAAGGGGCCATGTCAACCCATTCCATAACCACTCATTTCATGTATAGCGCCACCTAGTTAAACACAGAAAGGTAAAAATGAGGTGTTGTAATCGCAGGTATCTGTGACCTAACATAGTCAAAACTGCACGAAATTGGAAGTGTAGGATCATTATGACACCCTCTGAATACACGCCAAGTTTCGTGGAATTCCGTTCATGGGGGGCCACACAATAAATTAATTTATGTTACTATACACCAACCGGAGACAGGTGGCCGGAGACAGTTTTCTGTGAATATCTTGAGAACCGTAGGGCCTAGGAGGTCCACCTTTTTTTGTATGTTGGTCTTAAGGGGGCATGTCAACCCATCCCATTACCACTTATTTCATGTATAGCGCCACCTAGTTAAAAATTAAAAAAGCAAAAAAAATTAGGTGTTTTCATCACAATATCTCTGGCTGACATGGTCAAAACTGCACGAAATTGAAAGTGTAGGATCATTATGACACCCTCTGAATGCATGCCAAGTTTTGTGAACTTTCGTTCATGGGGGGCCTTACAATAAAATAATTTATGTGTACATTTAGTGACCGTACACCAACAAGGATTCCCGGGACACTAAAAGACCGGGGTACACGAAACTTGGTGGGCATGTAACCCCACATGGATAGCATGGAACCATCGTTTTTCCTTTTGATCTGTAGCCCCCCCCGCTGTACTCAACCCCCCGAAAGGAGGGTAGGGCAGATACAGTTTTCTGTGAATATTTTGAGAACCGTAGGGCCTAGGATGACCAATTTTTTCCGTATGTTTTCCTCCAGGGGTCATGTTAACCCATTCCATGTGCACAAATGTGCATAAACAGATACACACGCACACACATACATTCACAGTAATCATACGTATGACACATACTCACACAGTAGACATATGTACGCATGCATGCACATGCACCAACACACATACATGAGGCAAACACACAAGCACTATCAACACACACACACACACACACACCCACACACATAAACATAAACGTGTACACGCACACATGCACACAATTCAAGAATTTCTCAGAATTATGAACAGGCAAGATGGGGGTGGGGTTGTCATGTTTTGGTACTTGTTGTCTAGCAGATACCAGTGAGAATTGAGTGTGGCTAATGCAATTTAGTGAGACAGTTAGAATCATATAGGCCTTTCAGCGTGATTTATTTTTGTGGAAAAAATGTGCTGGACTGGGCGGCGGTCATATTTTGTACCACTCTTTGCGGTACATCTAGTTTCTCTTCAATTCTTTGTGTAATTGTTTTACTAGATAACTAACCCCTCTAGTGCTCAGAAATGAAACTATACTGAAGGCACCAACCTCATCTCTTGCAGGCCACCATTTACTAAACCAACACTTCTCCGAGAGGGCTCTATATCAAGCATGATACCTATCAAGTATCCAGTGTGAAACCTTCAGTAAACAAATTTAAAGTGCATTTCTTGAGCCAGCCAGGGATTCCTGTGAAGTGGAATTCAATCATGAATCTTCACAACAAAAATGACTCTGGAACGGTGAAAAAGGAAAATCATTTACCTTGCTCCTGACTTGCTGATTTCCAGGGAGTCAGTGTCATAGAGGTTCAGAGGCTTGCTGAATTGCGCGTACGCACACACACACACATACACACACACACACAAAGTGAAACAAAACAATGTCTAAATTCCACAAACTATATTTCAGTTGCCAAAGCCAACCTGAACTGGTTGAAAAAAGGGAAATGAGACCAAACCTACACAGCAGGTCTTCCAGCTTTGCACTTTGCAAACACAAACTCTGGATGACTGTTTCTAAATTAGGCTACTATGAGTGCACATGATAACAATTCAGTAATTCAGTTCAGATTATGTAGCTATATGATCTGTAGTATACAATTATGCACTGTCACCACTTTTGATAAAGAAAAAAATAGCTTATAGTCTGTGCTAAATGCCATTTAAAAGCATTGCATCACTACTAACCAGAGCCATGTAAAGAGATTACAGAATCTCACATTCACTATCTGACATGTTCAATCAGTTTGTCTAGCTAGCCTAACTGTAACAACCATCAAAAACTAGAGTGCTTTCTTCTGTAGACTGTCTCCCACTCACATTGACGTTAGCCTAGCCTACTGCTAATAATCAAATAATTTTCTCTATGTGCATTGTAATGATCAAACAGATGAAAAATTCGCTTTACACCACTTTTAAGTGCTAAAACATTTATTTCAGACATCTTTCAGCGATTTACTTGAGTTACCTTCGTGCATAAATCCCTCAAGAATAGGCCTAGGTAAACAGCAGCCTAGGTATCCAATACTCTTTGAGGTATCCCTTCTAATTGAAGGGGTCTTCAACAAGAATTTAATCTAGCTGTCTTACTTGAGCCTGTCAGTGTCATAGTTATGATGGGAAAACCGGTAGTTTGGCACAATTAGGAAAATTAATCCAAGTTAAAGTTTGGGAAGTAGACAGGACAAAAACTTTAACAATTCCTATATGACCATTGTGCTAGCTGTGATTACAGTATGTCATAATAATACTGGAATGAATTGATAACGTGCATTGATAACAAGGTAATTTTCATTCATTGTTGACATGGAGGCTGCAGGCTGCACCATTACCCCAACAGTGTTAAGTAACTCAATCAAAATAATACAAGTAGAATGGCATAAACTTGATAGTTGAGACCTCCCACATAGCAAGAGGTCAGTCTGGGGACAGTTCTAACCTTCTGCCATTGTGATCAAAACACATTTTTAATCATTCATTTATACAATTTATTTAATTTTAAAGAACAATCAATGTTATAGGCTACCTTAATATTCTGGTTTAAAATATGATGGTCGACAGTTGGCCAGAACTGGTGGTCCGATATGTGGAAATCTTGTCTCGCTATTTGGCCCTTTTGCTCACAATTGCCCCCCCCCTTTGAAAATATCTCCTGCGCCCCAGCAGTTCTAATGCACTAGTTTGGAGACTGTTGTTGATATACAGTGTCGTAACAGCTTGTCGTACCATCTCTTTCCACAATGCCTTAAGCCTATAACCTGAAGAGTATTTAAAACAAGTCAGTGTTTTCTGTCATCAGTTTATCTAACACCTCCATTTACCCAACAATAACACGACTGAGTGTTGGAGCAGGAGGTCAATCAAATCACACTCCTTCAAATCAATCAAAAGATAGCCAGCAAATGATGGACAGATGTCAGTGTTACAGTCCTCAGGCTCTCTGGAGTGGCATCAGTCGGATGCTACTATGGATAGAACTATAGTGCTACTGGCACAAACTGTAATCTGCTGCACCTCTAACGAAGGAGAAGCCCTCCCCTTGCAAAGTCTTCTCCTGTTAGTTGCTCCCAGGCGCATCAGTGGCAGCACATCAAAGGCAGGTGTTACCCCCACTGCCCCCAGCATCCTACCAAGGAATGCTTAGTCAAGACACACGTGTAAGCTTCCTTCCTGTGAGAACGGAGCCTGAAACCCGCCACCCACCCACCGCGAGGCGTCTCTTCATCTCAGACAGACTCGATAGAACAACGTCCACAAGGAAGACGCAAGGGAGTAGGGAGAGAGAGAGAGAGAGACTCAGCTGTAGCTAGGAGGGCCAGGCAGGCATTAAACTGCTGTTAACGGTCTGGAATTTTAATAAGTTGATTCGCCAGCGACAGTCTGTGTGGTCTCCACTGCTTTAAGTCTAGCCATGTTTTCCCTCATCGACTTCAAGTACACTTACTGAGACCAGTGGGGCTTTTCACGGTGTTACAGTCGCTGGAATGCCTGCTGTATCTCAAACCTACTTTAATCAAGGATACTTGTTCACTGAAATAACAGTACCCCTAAGGAGGAAAGACTTGTGTACTGCTTATAAAATCCATTACATTGTCATCATTGGGTGATATCTCCAACATGCCACGGAAATAAGCAAAGCAGATCAAGAGTTTCAGAAGCAAACAGTTCCTCTTCAACATATATTATTAAACAGGAAGATGCATTAGCCCTGCACTGTTGACATCATATACTTCGATCACATTACAGCAACTATATATAATAATACATCACATATTCAGAAATATATTTAGCATACATGTACTATTCATTTTCTCCTGACCAGACAGACACCAGTAACCAGTGAGTTATTCTGTCTTTCATCTTGGACACGCTACCTGTCACAAAGGCACAAAACGACAGCACGCCAGTCCCCCAGCACAGGCCAAGAAGCGTGTGACATCTGTTACGTCTCAGAGGGCTTTTCATGTCCTAACCCTTCACCACATCAAGCATCTGCGAGGTAAAGGTGACAGAAGACATGGCTCAAGTAGGTGCGGCAACCCAGCCCCAAGGGGTCGGAGGAGGGGTGGGGGAGGAGAGGAGAGGAAATGGAGGCGGAGGAGAAACTCTGCCAAGTTCTTCCTCGCCTTCGCCACGTTTTCCAGAGGTCGTGACTTTGACCTGAATCTGACGATCTGTGATCACGTCCCCTTTTTCTTCCCCCCCCCCCCATCTAAAGAGCTGGTGAGACGTGTTGGAAGTCTGAAGGGGATATCCTCTGTCATAAAAGATTTGTCTGTCGTCTTAGCTCTGAGGAATCGTGTATGTGTGTGTGTGTGTGCTTTGAATAAAAAAGATGATTACTTGTGCATTTAAAAAAGGAAGGGGAAAAAAACACAGAAAGAAACAGTGCTTCTTAGGCGCTTTTTTATTGACGATCTGTGCTGGGCTGTGATAAAGGGAGCTGTCTGCAGATTTACAGATACAGCTTTGCCTTAAAAAACACGAGATAAAGCTGTCTCGAGTCAGGCTCTGTTCAACTCATTGACTCGCCGGGGTCACGGCTTTTCTCTCTGGCTCAGGAATATGCACATAACAGCTCGCTGTAATCATTAAGTCATGAAGCACTGCCAGTCAAATATAAAGGCATCTGCAAGCCAAGACTTTGCTCTTTTTTTCATGTTTGAACTATTACATGCCGCTTAAAGGCCTTGGATTGTCATCAGAGACAATTTTTCAAAGCTGATTCACACATCTGCTGCACTGGGCTGGAGACGCTAGAGAAAGTGGAACTGTTTTGCCTCGTGAGCTACCTATTTTTTGTTTTCCTACAGTAATTGATGGGCGTTTTCATCTCTTGGCAGTCCCCGCTATGTTTGCTTTAAGTGATTAAATGCAAGCATACTGGCTCATGAATGTGTGAGTCTCACACATACAATCACAAACACATACACACACACACATCCACACGGACACACAAACACACCAAATATGCGTTCTTACAACTGCACACAAACACACACATACACACATAATAGGTATGTGTTCTCACAACTGCACACACACACACCTTCATATTCATGTGTAAACACAAAAAATGGCATTCACACATAAGCACAGCAAAACAAACAAACAAACAGACAGATGCAGGCCTCCAGATACCTGCTGCTGCTCGCTGTGATCAGAGCCTGGGCTGACCTTGGCATGGACACACACACACACACACACACAAACAGAGAGAGAGAGAAGGAGTGGACCCCCCGACACACACACGCGCACACATACAACCCCCCACCCTTTCACCGCGCTCCAGCTCCAGCCGCAGAGGCCTCTGGTCCTCCACTGATTGGGGGGGCCCGCAGCCAATATCATGTCCCAGACAGGTTCTAATCTGCATGGCAAACGATAAGGCTGGGCTTTACAGGCATCGCTCCATACGCTCGGCCCCCAAATTTGCATTCAAAGGCCCTCAAGTAATCTTTAGGCTTATTTAAATCTCAGCAAGACACTGGGAGATGTGGGGAAAAGAGAGAGAGAGAGAGAGAGAGAAAGAGAAGAGAGAAAACATCTCTCTAGATCCACCTCCAGTGTTGTCCCAGGGTGGAACCAAATCCCTGCCATAAATGAACAGGAGTCTGTGGATTGCATTGGCACAGTCTCGAAGCGCTTCTGTGTATTATCAATAGCATTTAATTGACTGGGAATTATTTTTCTTCCTCTTCTTTTTTGCGTCCCAATGAAAAAAAAATAAAACTCTCAAAACACTGGGACAAAAGCCTTAGCACAAAGCCGTTCAGGGAGAACGCAAAGGCGCGGATGAAAACTAGAGGGAAAGAAAGGGTTATTGACATGTTTTAGAACAAAAATGGAACCTTGAGATTTCTTTTAATAACATTAGAGGTTTGGGAGTATATTTTTACACTTGCTCTCCCTGCCAGTGATTATACTGGAGGCATCAGCCAGCACAAACTTATCGCTTTTTTTCGCCACGAGAATGCATGTCTTATCAGAAACACAAAAAAGGAGCTTTTATGCACTTCAGAACCACAAACCACATATTTTCTTCACTTCAGTCTTTTCTCCTCTTCTTCTGGGGGCAGCAGGCGGTGAGCTCATTGTTGCATCAATGCAGTTTGTGTGTGTGTGTGTGTGTGTGTGTGTGTCTGTGTGTGCTTTTGTGTGCATGAGTGTGTATATGTGTCTGTGTGTGTGCTATTATCCAGTGTTTTGCATCAGTGTCTGATTAGCTTTCGTAGAGCAGCCAGCGACAAATCAACAGTTTCACACTGGGCCCTAGAAGAAATAAATAAAGTGAAAGAGTTCAAGGAGCTCTTCTGCACAGCCAACTCCTGTTTCCATCAGGGCTCTATTTTCAGTGCATGACTATATGATATACCCTATACATCCAGAAGGGATCTGAAAGATTAATTCCTACCTTTCCGATTGGATATATGTAATTTCATTTGACCAACACCATCCCTTCAGAGACATTTTCTTCATTAATACTTGACAATGTTTCTGACATTCCAAAGTCGGAGAAATCCTGCAATGTGATGGGCCAGCACAGGAGAGTGACCCAGATTCAGTCTTTACTGCGATGCTTTTAACACTGACTAGCACCTGTAATGCAATATTAAAACATCAACGCTACAATGACAATATAACAGACTCCGGACAAAAAAGGCTGTGGATCCTACCACCTTTGCACAACCTCAAAACATAATATATTATATGGAAGTCTCTCTCTTGGTGTCATTGTGTGTGTGTGGGTGTTATTATTGTATCACACCAAACTCGTTGTGAAGTTTAAATGAACCGTCACGTTGCATCCGAGCTGTAAAATGCAGACGTTCAGAACAAAGTAACATTGTAGCATATGACTGAGGTGGCTTTTAGCTAGATGGATGACAGCAGGCTAAGTAAATAGCGATGTATCAAAGCTAAAGTTCATCAGAATCTTGGGATACGCCCGCTTGACGGGAGAGATAGAACTAACGACTGGCTTTTGGCCGTAGCAACCATCCATTTAGAACTAGTAACGGCAGTTTGTCCTGCAAGTTGAGAAATTAGTTGATATGCAGTGTTTCCCACAGAATTGATTTATATTTGTGGTGGTAGGTTTGCAGAATTAACTTGAATGCAACAGTTTTTAGCAAATTAGCGCAGCGTGGTTATGATGCTAACCAGATTTAAGCACAATTTAGTACAACCTGGAAAATCATTGTGTGGTGGTCAATGTTGATATTGTGGCGGGCCGCCACAAATAAGTCAATGTATGGGAAACACTGATATGTGTTGGAAGAAAGTAGTTCTACAAACAAGACAGTTTTAGCGATTAAAACGTTTAAATTGTAACAGGAAATGAACACAACGCAAGTGGCAACAGTGGAATAAGCGGGATAATGGACTCCACGGTGGTCTTACGAGGTTTAAACGGCCCTCCGCTTCGCGTCGGGACCGCTTTACAACCTCGACCGTGCATTAACTTCTGTGAACAGACCACCGTGTCGTCCATTATCCCTTACATATCATATCATAAGAGTAACTACTCTAACTACAGGTTATACAAGGACAATAAAGTGAATGCAGCATTCCTGAAGGATCCACACTAAGATATTTACCTACAACATACTTCTTCCCCAAAGAAAATTTCACTTCTTTGACGCTTGATAAAAATGAAGGAGGTACATTTCCAAAACAGGCATATATTTGATGAATTAAACAACAAAAAGAATAATTTCATACTGAAAACTGAAACGGAATAGTTTCAGATAGAAATAAAACAGAGGGGGGTGTGAGGCACAACTGATGCACCTCAATGGCAGCCTGGGTTTGAACAGTGCAATCACCATGGGCTTAGAGGGGGGAAACTCAGGAAAGACATTGACCTGGTTGCATGGTATTTGCCATTCCGTCTGATTTCTTTTTGCATAACACACTTCACGGATTTGAGACAGGTCAAATCAGCCTCATGCATATAAAAGCCACCGCCCTGGGCAAAGATTTAAACAGCATGAGGGAGAAACAGGGCTCGACACGGTGAGCAAAAAAAAAAAGAAAAAAAGAAGAATAAAAAAAACACTCTCCTGCCAATCTGCATCTGTAAAATATGAGGGGGAGAAGTGAGAGAGAGAGAGAGAGAGAGAGAGAGAAGGGTGAAAAGAGAGAAAGTGAAAAAATAAAGACAAGTGCTGGTACTTCTCTTGACCTGCCTCCTCTCTCCAGTCACACTTAAGAGCCGGGTCCTTGCTCAGTGTTCCATGCCATACCTCCCCTCTCTGCGGCTCTCTCTAAACAATGCCGGGGGTTCCATTTGGAGCACCTTAATGGCTGACTGCTCGACGTAACCCTGTCGGGTCGGCAGGCAAGATAGGTGACACTTGACAGATGTGTAATTGCTGGAAGAAACCGCTGACTGACAATGTGGACTCTCACCGAGACACCAGATACGCTTCACACAAAGCCGAGAGCATGGGGAGATGTGAGGGGAGATGTGAGGGGGAGGGCTGACGCTTAAATAACACTCCGTGCTGCTCGCATTTAAGTAGATGTATAATTTCGCCTCTGAAAAGGCCTGCCAGGAGGGTGGGCGGTCCACAGATTGGACTTTACGTGCGCTCCCAGGGAGAACTGTGCTCTGACACCACTCTCAGGCCAATCTTAGAGATTACGCAAGGATGATGTATCGCCCTACATCACATGCTATAAGGTTAGCAGGGTGATTTGTCACAAAGGTGCTACCATTTAAATGTATCTGATGTAAAGGCGTGCCTGTATATTTGCAATTGCCCTGAAGAAGGTGGATAACATTGGCCCATTTTTTTCTGCCATTGTTTTTTTTTTTTTTTTCAGAATAGTTTAAGTCCAAATGCTAGGCAGATAAAATTCATTGACTATGAATTTGAGGTTGTATGTTTAGAAAACTCAGCATGTGTGTGTGGGATAGGTAAAGAAATGGTGGATGATAGCTACCTCATGGGAATACAGTGCGCTTTTGAAAACATCAGCCCACGCACATCCCCCCCGTCTGCATCCACCAATCCCACAAAAACAAAATCAGCACTCGCTCAGGGTGCCAGCTAAGTGGCATATTTGAAAACCGCCTCACTTTTGCAGAGGTTAATAAAGCACACTTTCTGAATGGCACCAGGTGTCCGAACCTGGTGAGTTGGACTCAATTTACTCAGAAAAACAACAACATATCAACATGTGGCCAATTTTTGTTGAGAAAAAAAAATGCAACCATTTTTTTCCCTTTTTTTCAAACTCCATATTACGTATAGACACGTTATGGTGGTTTCAAGATAATATAGGAATATGGATGTTTCCAGAGCTTGGTGATTTTAGTGGGGGTATTTTCACTTGTAATTGGGCTAGCTTTCATCTTGCCTGACAAGAGGAGCGGCGAGGAAGGGAACCAAGTGGGAGCTATCACTTCCCCCATTTCCTGGCCCAGACAAAGGCAGCCGGGCTGCTGAAGATGATGTATTTCTGATCAAAGAGCCAAGAGTTGTCAGCAGCCCCAGCTAGCTCAGCAACCTGATTGCTCCTGGATAGATTTGTCCCTTTGATCAGGCAAGATTCTGACTGCAGGCACTGTTTATGCAAAGAAAAGAAGGGAAGAAGTTGGAGGGGGGATAGAGAGCAAGCAAGCAAGAGAGAGAGAGAGAAACGGAAAAAATCCACATTATGTGAAAACGGGGAAGAGAGAGAGAGTGCGCTAGAGGATACATCGAGCTCAGAGTGAACACAGGCCGGTATTTGTTATAATTAGTTACAGCTAATTAGATAATGCTATCTTACACATCTCCGCTCCACTCGTACATGTTGCTTCGCATTTTGTGTGCCATCAGCACTTCTGTTCCTGGTCAGCTGTTAAAAGCAAACATTCCTCAGCAGAAGCGCTCGGCGAGACTGAGGTCTAGCCCAAACAGACGGCCAGACAGACAGCCATGAGGTTTTTCTTTATGGTCACTTGATACGGATCAAGAAAAAGCTCACCTAGCAGACATCCCGCAGGCCTGTGGTCATATGGAAACAGCTGTCATATTCCCCAGTCAACAGATTGTAAATGCTATGCTAATAATAGAACTGACGTAGTTTACTAAGAAAATGAAATCTCTATCCACAGTGGCTAATGTGGTATGGGTTGTCTGATAATGACATTGGCTAACAGAATGGATTCCACTTACACATGTATAAAACCTGTTTAATCATATGTTTCATTAGTTGAAATGTGTCTAATGAGACCTGTGTCCACTGGATCAATATTAAAGAACCCTAAATGGTCTGAGGCGTTTGTGCTTGTCATGCTAACATCTGAAAAAGTAACTGAAACTCTTGCTAAGCAAGGTCAAGGCATATGTTCTCGGAAACAAATGTTCTCCTGCACATTGTGTCCTCTCCAAGGAGCAGTGTCCAACTGTCTTCACCCTGATGAACATAACAGGGAACAATTATAATGGATGTTTCCTGAGATGCCTGGGCATCTAATAAATAAAGCACAACCTAAATTAGATTACAGCTCAATTAAAGCATCAGGCTCCAAAGAGCCCACATTTTAAATATATATCAGCTATAGTTGAAACTGCACTTTTTAAATGTTAAACTGGCCACAGCGGACCCATCCTATCCATTAGTAATTAGCACTGAGGCTGCTCAGTTAGTTTATGCAGGGGAACGAGTTGGGGTTACATCACCCAGTGGGCTCCTACAGTACCTCCTCGTTTCCCTGTAGATGGAGAGAAAGCACAGGACAAAGCTTTCAAGGTACAACAACATTTGTGTGTGTGTGTGTGTCTGTGTGTCTCACTTGCACTGTGCCCTGCCAAGTTAAACATTAAAAACAGCAGCGCAGCATGCTGTCTGCCGAGGAGAGCTCAAAAGGAAGGTTAACTTGAGGCTGTCGTGCGTCTCCTCTCAACGTTTGTTTTTTTTTTTTTTTTATGAAATCTTCCTCTCACCAAGAAATTAATGGCAGGTGCTATTTTGGGTATCCGATGTAAATACGTGAGGAAGTGGGGCAAACGCTTATGTAAGTCCCGATTTCCATATCTGAGGCTGGGATTTGGGTCAAACAGTGACGGCAAAATCAGGTCACTTCTGACAGCTGATGAAAACAGAAATCATCGGTGGTCAGGTAATTATGCATTTATGAGATGGAGAGACCTTGGGGTAGCTGTGCAGAGTGCAGGACTCGCATATGACAGCTCAGTTCCTTCTGTGATAACACATGTGAAAGTGTGTGTGTGTGTGTGCATGTGATTGTGACTGTATACCTGCGTAATTTCTAAGCTTTCTGTGTGTATATTTGCGTGTATGTATGTGTATCTGTCTGTTGTGTGATGTGTACGCCTTACATGTGTGTATGTGTGTGCATGTGTGTGTGTGTGTGTGCCTGTGTTGTCTTTCAGCACCGCTCTGAGCTTCTGCGGGTCCTATCAGTGGAGAGGAACCTGCCAGGCGGCGTCTTTCATGGATCGTACAGGAGGGTTAAATGTTGTATTATTAAGATACGAACACACTTCAGGGAAAAGACAACATGTATGATTTACCCACAGGGCAGTGCTGCACAGCTTGCATGGATATCAAAAGACAACGCAGGCAGAGGATGAGCAGAAGTGAATCTGTCTTAATGGATTTGCTTTATGGTCAATAGAATATTTTTTTCTAGTCTCTTTATTAGGATATGGTCAGAAATATGTAGCAATAGGACCCATTACATTTGTCGTCATTATCACATTATAATATGTTTTATGTTTAAATGTCATCTTGGTTAACATTTAGGCAAGCGGCTTTTCATTTCTTCAAAATATCAGCCCACTTTTTCACAATGTCCACCTTATCCTATATCTCAACTACAAGAGACAGATGGAATAAATGCTCGCCGATGATCCCTAGTGGAATTGCTTTTATTTAGTGCATTTTGATCTGGGGGGGCATATGGTGTGACACCTTGTGGCCTTCTGTGTTGTTGGTTAGGGACAGAATGGAGTGGTTTTGGCAGTGGCAGGAGGGAGGAAGGTGGAGAAGAAAAAGCCCCATGCGACGCCAAGACATTCCTTTCTTCTCTCCCCATCCAGCACATCAAAGGCTCAAATGCACCTATTAGCCATTTACATGCTGCCCTTTACCAAGCCTTTCATAAACACAACAAACACACAGGAGAAAAAAAGACCCTATTAAAATGACCAACATGTCAACCCATTTATGGCTTTTACTCAATGGCTTTAAATATACAAGCCGGTGTTTGTGTTTGTTTGTGTGTGTGTGTGTGTGTGTGTGTGTGTGAGTGTGTGTGTGTGTGTGTGTGTGTGTGTGTGTGTGTGTGTGTGTGTGTGTGTGTGTGTGTGTGTGTGTGTGTGTGTGTGTGTGTGTGTGTGTGTGTGTGAAAGGTGAGTTTTTTCTCTCTCCTCCCACCACATATATCCTCATTCACCCAAATCAAAGCCATTCACACATACAGATACACTCTCTGTCACACACACACACACACACACACACACACACACACACACACACCATACCCCGACAGCTTACTCTGTCAATACGGCGTGACATTTGTGGAGAGGAAACGTGTTTAATAAGTGGCTGTCCTCCACCGTGTGCCATGTGAAGCTTAATGAGCAGCGTTTGTGGTGCGGTATGAATAATGAATACATCACTCCACTTTGAAGCGCACTCCGCCACATCTGTCTTCAGGGGTGGACAGAGGCCGTGTGATGGGCCGGCGAAAAACGAAAAGCCTGGAGGCTGAAGGTGGGGACGAGAAGTTAAAGGCTGGCTATTACCGGTGACTGTGTCACCACGTCAATTCCAATTCGCCAGAGATCACCAGTAAGACAAAGATTACAGTCGAGTTGTCTCGCCCTAGTCACTGTATGGAGTAGTATGCATTTGGCTAGGTCTTGAAATTATAAAGTGCTTTCAAGTGCCTGGAATTTTGAAGGACCAAATGTTTATATTATAACTGTCATTCTTGCTGAATTTTACTGTTTTTTAAAGGAGAATTCCGGTGTGATATTGACCTAAAGTGTGTTGAAACATGATACCGAGTGTAAACGTATGTCTCATAGCCCATCTCGGCTTGTCCCCTGCACTCCAAAATCTGGCGCTAGTTAGCCGATGCTACCAACAGCTTTTTCAATGGCTTTTTCTTCCAGTAGCAGCAACTGGAATCCATGCATTTCCACGTAATTATTTTTTATTCCCTTATCATACCTGTTCATTCTTACTCGTCGCTCGACTTATCGTGACTAAATTCAAGATGGCTGCAAACGCTAAACTTCGTGAAGATACTGTATAAATCGTCTTGTAAGTAAACTACCAGTGCTTTTTCAAAGTTCTCAATTTCTCGTTTTAAATGTCAGGGCCCTCGGAAGTCTGACAATGAAGTGTGGAGATACATTGAGCCTCGTAAATGGTGTAAAACAGTGATTTATTTGCATGGCTAGCCCGATGCCGAAGCACCACCATTGAAAAAGCTGTTGGTAGCATCGGCTAACTAGCGCCAGATTTTGGAGTGCAGGGGACAAGCTGAGATGGGCTATGAGACATACGTTCACACTCGGTATCATGTTTCAACACACTTTAGGTCAATATCACACCGAAATTCTCCTTTAAGTTGATTTTACTGCGCATGGGCTGTCAAGAAATCCTCAATAAATAAGGCACATCAACACAGATTCATCTGATTGTTTTTTTTTGTTTGTTTTTTTTTGTTCTTTCTTTCTTCTCTTACTTCAGGATTTTTTTTCTCCTCTGGCAAGATGACAATCGTCAAAGACCGGGATCCAAAGCACAACAAGCGCAGCGTGGTGCCGGCACAAGATAAACCCGTGTGCCTCCGTCTAAGGGTAGGGAACCTGTGCCATGTGCTGTGTCTGTGCCCCTTACTTCTTTGATCACATAAGCACAGCACCACCCTGCGCCACCCCACCCCACCCAGCCACTGTTGGGATCCCTCCCTCCACACACGCTGCTCTTCCCTCACCATGTCTGTCTGTCACTCAGGCCGCCGTGCCGCACCGCTCCGCTCGCTAAATTAGAAATCTCCTATGTGATGGCGACGGCAGCTCCTCGAAGTCCCCATTCAGGAGATTGGTGGGGGCCTCTATCTTCGAAGAGTTTGGCTCCCTATTGAATAAGCAATGCAGTCTGCCTGTAGCCTGCCATGGGTGACCCCCCCTGCCCCCGCCCCACTACTGTCTCCACTTCCACAGATTGTGCCCCCCTTCACGCCACTGTACCACACAGACACACACACACACAGACACACACACACACACACAATTCCCCTCCCTCCATCTCAGTCAGTGGGACTGTGCTGGTGCACAATGCAGGGCTGTGGCTTAGCAGTCCAGTGATGGATGCATTTTCAGGGGTATCTTCGTTATCTCGGGGAAACAGGTCTGCAGCTACATTCCCTCTGCCTTCACAGGAGCTTTTCCCCCACACGCACACTCCTCCTCCTCCTCCTCCTCCTTTTTTCCGAAGGTCACTCATTAATACTCCTGAGCATTCATGCTGACCCCCTAACCCCTGGCTTGAAAGCTTCAGTCTCTAATATTGAGCACCCAGACCCATTTTTCTGTCCCTTAACCCAGGCTACAGAGCCTAGGCCTTCTTCCCAAGGTCAAGGACTGAGTGACATGGGGCCCTAACAATGTGGGGCCCCTCTCTCTCTCTCTCTGCATCTCCATAGACACCCTGTGGCTTGGGATTTAGATTGATTGGCTATGCAGCGCATCCCCTGGGTCAATCAATTCCCTTCATTCACTGGGACAGCCATGGAGATCCATAAGATATTCTTATTGAGGCTCCGTAGCCATAGTCTAAGCTGGTTGAGAGCTAAATTAGTTTGTTTTGGGGGATCTTTTCATTTAACAAGCCAAGATTAAATGTGCATTAACTGGCCAGAGGAGAAGGAACGAATTGAGAGAACGTAGAGTGAATAGGTCTGTGCTTTTATGGCTTCAATGTATTTCTATTCCCACCAGAACAAATAAACATTCGACTGTTTCATTTGATACCCTTTCACCCCTTTCCTGAACAAAACAGTCCAAAACAAACACAGAGAAAATCCCTCTTAGAAAATCTTAAACATCCAGGCCTCGTTCCACAAAACAAAAAAAGAACCTCTGGCTGTTGTTGCGTCTGAAATTTCATTACGTAAGCCCGGGGCGCACACACCGGTGGACTCTGGTGAAGCGAGGGAGGGGAGTCCAGAAACGCACAAAGCTCCCTCAGTTCCTGCACGCTCGGCATTTCTACCCTGTCTAGCGCTCACAGTAGTGCTGGAGTTTCAGCAGTGGGTTGATGTATCACGTATCTCTTTGCTTTCCCTCTCTCCCCCAGCGCCAGTCTTTCGGGGAGCTGAGGAGGGTCAAAGGGTGAGATTAGGCAGAGTCCATTTATAGGGCCGAGGGGGCCTGGAGGTCGGAGCCCCCCTACAGCCGTCCCCACAGCCTGGGCTCCTACAAGCAGGGGCCTGTCTAACAAAGGTGTGGTTTGTTCAATCCACTTGGAGTTTGGGTGGGGGGAGAACATAAGAAAGAAGCTTCTAGATTTTTTTTTTGACTCACCAGAGATGAAAAGGTTTAAAATACTTTTAGGTTTGGCTATAAAACTTCAGGTTTGAGTGAAGGAAGAAAATAACTGCTTTAAACTTCTATCTTATGCTCTAATATTTCATACTTCATACGTTTACATTGCATATAAAGCTTGCTAGCAATAGGAGCCATTAACCAAAAGCCTGCAGAGGACTGACCTGACTAAACAGACACATATCATCAGCCATCTTAAATCAGGCTGGCTGGAGTCAACTGCTAGTGCTGAAAGCAGCATTTCACTCCATAATAAAGCATCTATCATTTACAACATGAGGTCAAAGAGTCTGGGGGCTGGGAGTTTTTGCCGTTTGCCATTTACCAAACATTTTATCAAATCATACGAAAGCTCCCTTAATATTTAAAGCCTCTGTTATGCAGCCTAATGGTCGGGCACATGAGTAAGCTATTAAGGGGTCAACACTTTTATTAAGACGAATGAAGGGGTGTAAGAGGCTAAATCCAATCGGAGCCATTTACATTTTCAGAGATTGTGGGCAGAGCCTCATAACTAAATAAGACTCGCTACTTAAGGTTATAATGTGACTCGGTGAGCAGTTATTTTCATGAAGTAATGCGCTCAGTCAACTGGTAAGCACAGTAAGGTAAAACCAATGAGAGTAGAGTTCAAAAGGAAACTGCCATGTTGGTGAACCAAACTGGAGGGTTTAGCATTTATTTTTCCCTCTAATTCATCCTTGAGCTTATTTGGCCGTCCAGTGGAAGTGAAGGATCAGCTCGGCTCTTGCGAGATAGCGAGGTTTCTGTGGCCGCCAAACCCACCATCCCATTAGTGCGACACAAATCTTGTGATGATGTAAGCATGCATTTGCCATGACGCCCTCTAATCTGTCGGTAATCCTGTTTGAGCAGCAACTTGGGATAAGATTTAAGAGAATGTGTGGACACATCAGACCCCCATATCTACCCACATTAGAGTGGCCACAATCTGCATCTCTCTGCAGCAAGACTCTTAGTGTACACACACACACACACTTACAAACATACACTCACAAGCCACTTTTAGAATATCTGATTTGGCTTTTACTCAACCTTAAAGCTTCAACAGTTGAAAAAAGAAAAACTAAATGGCTTCATTGATGGGACACTCAGGATTCGTGTCCTTGGTGGCGTGTTGTGAGGGCCATGTTTTTACCTGCCTGCACGGTCAAGTGGGTTAAAGGCGAAAGCACGGGAGATCACCAGAAAAACCAAGATGTCACACGACAGCGAGTCCAGAGGGGAGCGCCTCCATCGGACCGTGTTTCTGTCCAGGATCGGGGGCTCCGAACGCCATGGACAATGACTTGCAGGGACAACCCGAGCCCCGGCCTTCACTCACAACAAACAAGCCTTTCATGTGTTTCCCCTCCAGTCGCTCGGCCCCTGGCCTACACCAGTGCAGTCGCCCACCGACATCTCCCCGCACGTTGACAAGCTCCAGGAGTCAACGCTGTGGTTGACCTCCAGGGCCACGGGCTTGGTTCACGGAGTGTGAGCACTACACACACACACACACACACACACACACACACACACAAAGAGCTGGAGCAGAGAGAAGCTGAACCCTGGTGCCCTGGCAGACCACATCCGTCTCGGCGCATCTGGTAAGCCAAGCGGGCGTACGTGACTGGCGTAAATGGACATGAGACATGCCAGCTCCGAGTCATGATGACAACATCCAGCAGAGCGAGGGGTGATCTCAAATGATCCCACTGTCAATGTAACCCCCTACTTTTCATGAAATAGCCTTCACATTTAGTAAGCCTCATATACATGTATTATATTGCCAAGCCTGTTGAGGTCCTTAAGGGTCAGCCGTTCTATCAAGAAAATAATGTGTAGCTAAGTAACAGTACTGTATCTCTGCTGGTCTTAATACCTAATGCCTTCATTTAATTTCAGCAACATTCAGACTATTACTACATACTACTGATATGATTGGCTATGTCACATGTGAAATTAATCCATTTTTCAATAAAAAGGACAAAACAAGGCCCTCATTAGAAGATGCATGCATTTATGCACTAAAATAAGTAAGCGCCTTGCTTTATTAGTCAGACTTTCAGAATGTTTTCTGATCGCGTCCTTCTACTCTGATCGTTCAGCCACTTTCATTTGTAGACCGCATTAAACTGAGAGGTGGTGTTCTCCTGACAGATGCAGCCACGCTGCCTGAGTGCTTTTGATGGTGAGAAGCGGCCGAGGCAGGGGACGCTTTGTCCCTTTTCAATCGGCCAGCAGCCCAGGCTCTTGTTCCTGGAAGCATCAGGTGCTCTGAGGAGAAGGAGGAGATGGATGAAGAGAGATGAAGATGACCGTGGCCATCTGCACCAGTCCTGCCTCCTGTTCTCTCTCTTTCTCTCCCTCTCTCCATTTCTCTCTCTCTCTCTCTCTGAAAAGGACCGGTACCCTGGCTTCCATTCAATAAGCTGAAGAGGTCCTGGCTCTCGTGCACAGCTTCTCAGAACTTTTTCATTTCAGACCCTGGGTCTTTTTAACGTAATTGCTTCTTTATGAGAGCTCCTTTTTTATTAGCATCAGAGTCGGAGGCCATACGGGATAACTGTGCGGAGTGGATGTGTGGAGTCAGATGCATCTACAGCCTGTTTTTGTAAAAAGACTAGGAGGAAGGAACGGGAAATGAACTTTGTTTATTTATCCCAGTCCGTTCCGGTACGGGAAAAATCTCTGGCTAAGTGTTCTGGGAAGCATACATTTAAATGTGTGAATAACTTAGAAATAAATTAATAAACACACACACACACACACAACAGGCTTTCATAACTTCAGATACAGAATCAGAAATGAAGAAACCGGTAGCCTTCAGTGATCACGCTTGGCTAGCGCTCACTAAAAAGGCATCCATTTTATATTTGGACACATTCTGTTAGCATAGGAGGCGCGGAGGCCTATTTGCATCGGGACGGAGCGCCGCTCTTTTTGGCCTGTCAGTTTTCTGAACAACTGCATGAAGTGGATGACACTCGCGAGCCTTTTCCTCCGACACAGACCAGTACTCCCGTTTCCCTCTGTTTGTTTCTCAAAAAAAAAAGAAGCTTTTCCCACTCAAAAGTCGACACAACATTCCACACCGTTGTCATGCAGTCCCCTTCGGGCGTGTTTGTGTTGCTGTTTTGTGAGCATTTGTTAGGTATCAGATAGCTCAAGAGGCCCGGCTTCACAGATGAACCTCCGCGGACTGTCAGCCGCCTGGTTTCAGACCATTGCTCCACTCAGACGGAGCGAGATTAAAGACAAGGCAAACGTGTGAACCTGGCGCAAATATCCGGCCATGTTCCTCCTGGGGACATTCTTTGCCATGAGATATGGAGGAGTTGTTTTTTCGTTCCACAAAAACCTCTTCACATTGCATATCTTGCTACACGGAAAATAACGGTGATACCTCATGTGGAGTATACTCATTACAATTACACAAATATACTTGGTGTCTGTCACATCCTATATGGGGCGTGGGGATAGAAAATAACACGAAGAGTACAAACACGTAAACCATTTCGGAGGACAAATGGAACTAATTCACGTAAAGTGTTATTACAGGTCCTTTACCATTTCCCATGTTGCAGAGAACATGAAAATTTAATGTTCTGTCGGTTTGTTGCGTTTCAACTGTTCAATTATGGTAATGTAAAGGTGCTTTGGAGGAATAGAGAAATGCGCCATCGTTATTTATGCCAAAAACTGAGATGAGGAAAGTGCATTGCCGTGCAGCGGCTGGAAGCCACTTGCACTGACACAACCATAATGTTCAGTAAGCATCACACACTTTTTTTCTTTTTTTTTTTTAAAAAAAGACCTCTGGTGTGTCTCATTTTCAAACAAGTGGGTGCACTCACCGTGGCTTTCATAATGAGTTTCCCCTCTCTCTATTCCTCCTCTTTCCCCCCTCCACCGTACATCATCATACAAAAAAAAAAAAAACGAAAAAGAAGAAAAAAAAACACATATATAGCTTCGCCAGAAGCTTCCACAGCCTTTGCTATTCATTCGTTCATTATTTGTTTCAGATCAGAAAGAGCCGTGGCGGGGCTCCAGATCATAGTCTAAGCCATGCATCTGCATCTTACACCCCCCATCACCCACCCCCACCCTCCCATCCCATCCAAGTCTCTAGGCACAGAAAGAGCACAATTACCACAAGCTCGCTCAGAAGGATCAACTTCACTTCAAAGAGGGCCCCGAACCCGAGCGCGCCTCTCCGTGCCGCCCGACGCGAGGGCTTGTAAGTGTGGGTAAACACGAGCAGATCACAAGCCTTTTTTAATAGCAGCCAGATCTGAAGAGGTCCCCACCTTGTGCCTGTCTTTCAGACGCCTGCCTTCCCTGCCTGACAGACGCGAAAGGGGAAGGTACAGACAAGGCCGCGTCTCACGCGCACACCACACACACACACACACCACACGCACACACACACACACACACACACACACACACACACACACACACACACACACACACACACACACACACACACACACACACACACACACACACACACACGCACACACACACACACACACACACACACACACACACACACACACACACACACCTGCGCACACACAGCACACACACACACACACACACACACACACATACACACACACACACACACACATACACACTCTCTCTCTTTTCTTTCTTTCTTTCTTTCCTCCGTCTCACACTCTTTCAGGCATGAGTCACTGGTGCTCTCGGCGGCTCCATTAAGCCTGGAGGCTTTCAGCCGCTGAGTGAAGAGGGAAGGTAGACGCAGGAGCAGCGAGTGTGCCGCAGTATGAAGCTGCTCTTTCAACGGCAAGGCGCGCCAGCAGTTCAAAAACAATGCCCCGTCTTTACTGTCACCACAGCACACACACACACATGCAGTCACACACACACACACACACACACGTAGTGCCTACCTCCATCAAGTGTGCATAGCAGTGAGTTGTTTTCCCAATGGGACAACAGCTGCTTGCATAGATTCATATTGATGTTGTTCATCTCGCAAAAGCTCCATATGCATGTTAGCAATGACTTTGGCCATTCTCAGTGAGAGGGTTTGCATTGGTAAACATTACATGCTGAAGGTAAGTTGACATATTTTTATGATCTGTGCATTTATGTGTCACAGTTCAGTTTTTACATAAAATAGGTATGCATTCAATGATGTGTAGTAACAATGTGATATGTATTGTGAGAAGTATATATACTACAGTATTATAATATTTATAGTATTTATATGAGTTGGAGTTGAGATGAAATTATTGAGTTTCACACAGTAACTGAATGATGTATTAAACATATGCACAACTGACCTTAATTTCACCCAAAGGTTTTCATATGGATGAATATGAAAGAACAACCGTCTTATGCACTGGTGCATCAGCAGTCCATTAATGATGACAATTAGTCAAGTCAATACGCCTGTACTTTTCTGACATCCTGCCATGTGCCATTGTGACAGCACAGAACAATTGCTGTTAGCGGCACACAAAGCCCAAATGAAGAACCCCACCATTCTCTTCCCGTTAATTACCAGGAAATGGCTTGTCACTTGGCGATCCATTCAAAAGGATTTCTATTAATGTTTAAAAGGAGCAGAGAATGAGAGTGGCACGGGCCATCCTTCACCTGTTCTGAGCCCCAGATTATCCTGACAGACAGTCAGCTGTGGCGTCTCCCCGAGGCGCAGCGCGTGTTTAGTGGCCGACAGAGAGATTACTTCCAGGTTCAGCACATCCAGCCGTATGCAGTGGGATCCACACATTTCACATGAGCTACACAGCTGAGACACATTACATCTGCCTTTAAAAAGACCCCCACCACCACCTCCTCCTTTCTTACCATTATTTGGTCCTCACTTTGCCCTGATTAAATAAGAATGTAAAGCAGCCAAGCCACCACAAATAATCAAATTACCATGTGAGAACCAGCCACAGAATAAAAAAAATCTTGGCATGGATTTCCAACACAATCGAGTTTATTTTATTTAACGAACAGCACTTGTCTTCTCTCAGGGGAAGAGTGACTATAGCAGACCTGGTAGCACTTTTGCAGGCTGTGTTAACATAGACACGCTGGTCAATCTGCAACTAATATGTAGGGTGTATTGATAGAGCAAACACAAGCTTTGAAAGACTAGAAGGAGTGTGAGTCAATATTTGTCAGATGGTGAAATTTCAAGGAAATCTGCATCTTTGCTTTTAGAAGTGTTGAAATCTATTTGCTGAAACAAGTTTCATGTAGGGATTGCCACTGCACACCGTGCTATTTTTATAGCGTATGTGTGTTTTTTGTGTCTACTTATATGGTATATCTGTGTTTTTTATGTCATATATGAGAGTGAGAGGCAGACTGGACCATCAGACATGAACGTTTGCTTCTGTTCATCTGGCCTATGGTTGAGGGCTGGAATCATCAGGAACGCTGACATCTGTTGGCCAGGTTATGGAACCACAGCCATATTGGGCCTTGGCTGATGGGCTCTCTCAGTCATTTCAAAGGCACATAACTGGACCCTTCCATTGAGAACATGTGAAATTTCATTGGGGACACTAGTTATTGTATCAACTCAAATGCAAAAACCTGTCAGCCTACATCTTAATCAAGCCTTGATTTTTACTAGGAACTAAATGATATGGATGTACATTCCTTCTGTTCCATATATTTCTGTGGGGAAAATGGTAAAGATGATAAGCTATTCTACAGCCATTACTTTGAATGCCGCCTCTCTCTATTTTCATCCTTCACTACCTCTGTATGTATTATGACACCATTTGTATGTATCATGTAGCTATAATGCACATATGCTAATATGCTCATTCTGATATGTATATGACCTCATCTCCCTATCCAGCTGGCCCCGAGCAGATAGGTCTCCCCTTATGAGTCCTGGATCTGCTCAAGGGTTCTGACAAGTGAGCTCAGTTACCTCATATTAGTGGTGACTCTCAGGGGAGGGCATTCAAGCTGGCCTCTGTGCAGTGCTTTGAGATATATTCTTATGTTACGGTGCTATAAATAAAAATTGACCTGAATAGAATTTAATCAATAATTATATCAACATGGTGAAGGATAGTTAAAATTAAACAAAAAGGAAAAAAATAGTGACTACTTTCCCCTCGACATGCATCTCACCTCTGTTCTGCTGCTTAAAGAGACTTACTTTGTTCCCTCTTTGCCCCCACAGGATTCTTCCACCTACCAGATGTTGCCTCTCTCCAGTGATTCATCATGCTGCTTTAGATAAGGGTAAACAAATTGTCATAAGACTTATAAGCGCAAACGCTGCTTTTCCACCGGCCCTATCGCCACCGGGGGTCTGAGGGAAACAATGTCACCCATGCGTCTCGTCCCTGGATGGTGCGCATGCCTCTGACCGTGTGTGTGTGTGTCTGTGTGTCTGTATGTGTGTTTGCATGTGCGTGTGTGTGTGTGTGTGTGTGTGTGTGTGTGTGCGTGTGTATGCATGTGTTTGCCTTGTGAGGACACAGATAGATCTGCCACAGCAGGAAGGGCCAAGAGGAGGCCATCAGAAGAGGCCACAGAGACAAGTTTACACACACACACACACACACACACACACACCTACACATGCACACACACGGCTGTTGCAGCGGGTGGCCCTGACCTCCAGGAATGTGCTCTCGGTGGACAGTGATTAAGCCACCCTGTTAGCTGCTCTCGCCCGCCACCTCATTCTGATAAAGCAGAGTCAATGTTTGCTGACACACACTATCTCAGAGCCGGCTCCCCAGCTCCAAATCCACCACCCATTCAACACACACACACACACACACACACACACACAAAGACCCACAAGCATGCACAAACTCATGCACACACACACATGCATAGAGACAAACAAATGTGTCACAAAATATGAAAAAAGAGGAGGTAGCCATGATGAATTGAGAATGTGCTGTGTGTATGTGCTCTCTGTGTGTGTGTGTGTGTGTGTGTGTGTGTGTGTGTGTGTGTGTGTGTGTGTGTGTGTGTGTGTGTGTGTGTGTGCCTATATGGCTGTGTATGTCTATCTGTGTCTGTGTGTCTCATTTTGTTTGTGCAATCGTCTGCATGTGTCTGCAGGCATGTTTGTGTGTGTGTCCATCTCCATGTGTGAGAGTTGGTGTGTATGTGTGTGTGTGTGTATGTGTGTGTGTGTTTAGAGAGCTGTTTACTCAACGCCTCTCCAAACACCGGGGGAGTGCTGGTGTCGGCAGCGGTGGCGGTGTTTGAAGCCTAAATCCCCCAACTTTAGCCGGCCTGTTATCAGACCAGCTCCACTTTTGTTTTCCCCTTCTCGCCATCGCTCCGATCTTTGCATTTATTTATCAAAGCGGACGCACGATAAGAACAAACGCAACATAGTGTGTCGCCAGCCTGACACTATTTCCACGGAGAGGGGAGAAAAAAGGAATACTTATCTGGTGCCGCGGAGGTGATAAAAGAGAATATTCCGAGAGGAGATCAATAGTTGTTATTCAGGCTGGACTCCCACCATTGAAAGCAATGACACTGTCCCGAGACTCAAGGAGCGTATTGATTTTAATTTATTTTTAACTTAGTGATGGATATGGGACAAGCTGAAAGAAAGCTATTGGTCGGATTGTTACCAACATCTATTAATTGCAGGGTGAATGGGAGAGAACACTCAATATTAATTTAGCATAACAGTGCATTTCCAAATGAACCAGTGGATAGAGCTTGTGGATGAAGACAAAGACAGAAGAAGGCACAATAGCTTCATGTTTCATTGATACAAGGGAGTGACATCACACTGACCTGAGCCTGCCAATGTGTTCTCGGGAATACTTTTCTATTGTAAATATTCCCATTACTAGCTAAACAAATGTAAATTGCTAGGCAGTTGGCATGTGTATCTTCCTATTTCATTCCAAACACTTTGTTTTGCTCTTTTGAAATTCATATCACATATCTAATACTGTAATCAAGCATAAGCTTATTCACCGGTGAGATGGCTCTAGAGGGTGCCATTTGGAAATGGGCATTTGGAAGACAATGGACCATTACAATGTTTGCGCATCCTGACATATTTTCAAATCACCTCTTATTATATCACATTGGGTTAATGCAATTGTCAGCACTCTTCCCCTCAGCTGTTCACTGATTGGACACACACACACACATACACACACACACACACACACACACACACACACACACACACACACACACACACACACACAAGCACATATGCATATGCATGCCATGCATCCAGTATTTATGCCGCCTGCTCATGCAAGTCCAGGTAACATATTTGGCAAAGCAGCAGCTTGTCTCCGCTTATTTCTGGAAGTGGCTCGACTCACTCCATCACATTATTGTGCATCTGCACCAACGGGAGACGGGAGCGTGTGGACCAGTCGGCCTGCTGGAGGCTGAACTCAATCACACGCCCCCGCCATTAAACATGCAAGGTAAGGCTGTGTGCGCCTCAGGAAGGTGGCCATCAAACACCTGACTGTCAGCCAGATAATCTCACCGCTTCATCGACTTTGCGCGGCTGTTAATAATTCAGTAAGTGAGAGATTAATTGTGGCTCATTCAATTATCTGGCTTCTGTTCTTGCTTTTGGGTTATTTCGCCCATTGTGCGATCAAATCACATGCGCGGTCTATCAATGTGTCTAATCACCAATACATCACCTCAGAAGATGCTTTTTTGCGATTGTTTGTTCTTGGTGTTGCAGTTGTGGGAATGTGTTGTTGTTGTTGTTGTTTGTGGGAATGGAGTGGACAGAAGCAGAGTGGTTTGAATGGCAGCTGAAAGCCATAAACATCACACCATCTTCCCCCAGAAAAAGGAAAGTTCTCACTGATATTTTTTTCCCCCTCGCTCAGGCGTGGGCCATCCTCGGCCAAGGTCGCGCTTGAACTGTGATAACACAACATGGCACTCGGAGGAGGCACGCGAGGAAAAAGGCGCGGCGGCAACCATGAAAATGTCAAAACACATCAAAGTGTCAGTTGCACCCACGCTCTCTCTCCCCATCCAAGCAACGTCTTATGAAACAGGAGAAACCTGAGGGATGGACGGGTGTGTGTGTGTGGGGGGGGTGCACTCCTCTGGGGAGGGCCAATCACTCCTTGCGTGTCACACCAGCTGAATATTGCATTGAATGGTTATGCAGGTCAGAGGCAGAATATACCACATTGATTTGACTGGTCACTCTTGCTACACCCGCCGCACGTCACCCCCGCCCCCATTTAGTTGCCGAAGTGATCAAATAATTGATGGATATTTGCCTTGAGAGAGTCAGCGACTGCTGAGAGAATCACTTGATTATACAGAGAAACCTCCGCTCATACAGAACATCTATTGATTTTCTCTTCCCTTTTGCTTCTTCTCTGTTAGACAGGGGATGTTGAGACAGACTGGTCTCTATTGGTCAACAATATCATCACCATGTACCCCGCACACCCACCCACATGCCCAAACCCAAATGCGATGACAAAGATTTCATTGACTTAAAGCCTAACAAAAAAAACGTGCTCTTATGTATGGATAGGGGTGGAATTGCCATTGTAAATGACATTATGCAGATGCACACCCACTGCACACCGGCTGTATCCTATCTGTGTCTTTGCATCATCCCACTCTGTGTATGCGTGTCCCTGATAGAAATCTAGTTCTCAGAGAACAGAACTACACAAAACAGCAAAAAAACAAACAAGCTAGTGGACAAAAACACATAAGTTGATAAAGCGAGAAGTGCCTACTTTCACCTGTATTTTCACAGGAGCGTCGGGGAGTATTAACATTTGTGTCAGTTTTGAGCGGTTCAATCTGATATTCTGAGCCATTTCCTTAGTGCATCCATTCCAGCTTGGGGCCCTGCAATATTTACTCTCCCGTTTCAAAGCACCAGGTTCCAGGGCTAATCTCCAGTCAAACATAGATAATAAAAACAGTTAAAGTAATGAATTCCGGACCCGGACGAGAGGCGGCACATTCAATCTCCTGAACAATTCGGTTAAAAAACGGTGTGTGTGATGGTTGTAGTTGCTCTGCGCCTCTGATCGGCCCCTTCGCCCCACCTGAGAGCATCCAGACAGCGGTCTGCCCTCGCTGTTCGATTACACGCGCTCACGGCCACCGGGCCTCCCTACTTAATTTTCTAACACAGTTTGAGAGAGAATAATTTCAGGATGAGGGGGCTGCATCTCCGAGCTCCACGGGAGATGAGTTCAAATTGGACGCCGGTGTGATTTGACGGGGCCTGAGCCCCCTCTCTCTCCCTCTCCCCCCACTGCTCCCCTCCTCCTCCTGCTCCTCATCCAACAGCCACTATCCGCAGACAGGGAGCACAAGTGCACCATCAGCATGGCTTGGTCGGAGCCTCTACGCGGGTATTAGATTCCAAATTCCCTCCAGCTGGAGATGGGAATTGGGAGTGTTGGGGGGGGGGGTGAAACTAGCCCCTTCTACCTCCTTTGGCTCTCCAAAATACACCCCCCCCCCACCCCATCCATCCTCCTCCCACTCCAACCATTCCCCCTGCACCATCCAATGTTTAAGCAATTAGAGGGGGCCAGGAGAGGAAAAAGCAGGCAAGATTTTGAAGTCCATCAGGCCAGTCCTTCATTTACAATGAAAAGGGAAGAGAAGAGAAGAGAAGAGAAGAGAAGAGGACACATTGTAGGGATGGTGTGTGTGTGTGTGTGTGTGTGTGTGTGTGTGTGTGTGTGTGTGTGTGTGGGTGTGTGTGTGTGTGTGTGTGTGTGTGTGTGTGTGGGTGGGTGTGTGGGTGTGTGTGTGTGCACGCGCGTGCACGCCAATGTGTGCCTCCCTTTGAGTATGTGCGTGTCTGTGTGAGTGTGTGTGTGTGTGTGTGTGTAGAGGGGGGTCTGTGGAGAGAGCGAGTGAAGAGAAAGGCTCCATTGGAGAGAGAGAGGGCTGGCGGGCAGGTGCAGGCAGCCCGCATACAAGGTGGCGATTAGGGGGAAAGTGGCCCTGTGTGAGACCAGGGGAACATCTGTGGCTATTACTGCCCGCACAAAGGCCGGGGTGAGCGGGTAAAGGGGTGGGGGTCAGTGGTGCTAGAGTGTGTGTGTGTGTGTGTGTGGAGGAAGAGAGGGGTGTCGGAGGAGGCTGCAGGGCCCCTCGTCCCAAACATGAGCTGCGCCCCAGCAAACAGCCCAGTCTGAATTGCATGGCCTAATTTAAGGCTTTCACCACCACTCATCATTAGCATCTCAAAAGGCCAGGCAGAGGCACTCTACGGGCAACCCCCATGCCTTCCAACAAGTGACTTAGAGGCTATAGAGGCGGCTACACAGGCGCCTGCCTGCAAAACTGTTATGTCACACTGCTTTTACCACTTGCGTGTTATCCCGATGCATTATGGTTAGTCAAAACCAAAAGGTTCATGAGATGCATTTTCTATATTTGTTATCATGCAGAGCAATACGAGCAGCATTACACTGGAGCAATTTATCAAATATGTGGGTAACATTTGGATATTGTAGTTAGCATCAGGGACATTCTGTGTAAAGATTTGTTTCACTATTGATTTTGATTCCTCCCCCTGGTAATATCTAGCTATCCAGAATAACCAGAAATGTACCTTCAAGTGTGTCAACATAGTGCAGAACAGTTAATGGATGGCACATTCAAGGCATAAAAAATAAAAGACACTGTTATGTGGTGCATCAAACTTGTACAATGTGCAGCCCTGAAGCGTGGACTCCTGAGACTGGGTATTACTTATTTAAATGCCACATCCGTATATCTGTTTACTTAAATATTCTAATTCATTTGGAGACAGTAAGTGCATTGCTAAAGTGAATTATGAATGATAAATCAGTGTGCTGAGTTATTAGTTATGACATCATATGGCTCTGTCACAACAGATCCATCCAGTGTTTTCAAAAATAGGTATCAACGTTTGAAAAATTGGACACTTATCATTTGGTTTCATTGCCTCCGTGAGAGATCAAAATCCTCCCGTTGATGGAGAATGTGTTTACTTGACAGGGAATTATGTTTGTGGAATTTATGAGATGAAACAGCATCATCAGCCTGAGGTAAATGCTGGACTCAGACGGTCCCACAAAATGAAGAGACCTGGTCAGGCATTTTAGAAGTTTGCTCCCCCTCATCTCATTAATATTGATGGGAATCAATATACCTGTACAGACATGAATGCTTTTAAAACAATTTGTTTCCCCTCATAGCTTAGTATTCTGGGTGCCCTGTGTCTAAATGGCTCCAAGATGCAAATGTTAAAGATTAAAAGATAAAAGATAAACTACAACACTGACAGGCCATTGGGTTCCGGTTGCCAGTTCCAAACCTCAGATCAAGCAAAGGAAAAATGGGATCTGGCAAAATCCATTTGTTGGTAAATTACCTACTTTAAAACATATGCTGGGTGATTGGAGCCCGGATATTAAAGGCATGGCAAAAGGATGTTTACTGAAGTAATGGAGATGTTGGTAGCTTATTTTGCAAAGAAAAGCTGTATGACCTTGAAAAGTGGGTCAAGGTACATTAATAAGAAAGGTTATTTATTTTATGTTAATAAAACATAAATGAGTCCATTTCTAGGTAACACTTTATAATAACTACACACAATTCATAATTTATTAAGCCTTTGTTACTTATTAGTTAATGGTTTGTTCATCATTGGTAATTTCTTGTTCATACATAATTTATCATCAGTAAAGCATTTGTTCACACGATTATAAATGGTTTGTTCATAGTAAATAAGCCTATCAAAAAAATATGTTTGTAAGTACATGATTTATACTTTATAAGTAATGAAACAACCACTTATAATGAAATCATTTTATTATTATAAACCAGTTGCAAACTATTACAAAATGCTTTGTTCATCATTTGTAAAGCATTGTTCCTATCTTAATTCTCATAAATAAAGTATTTGTACACACAGTTATAAATGGTTTGTTCATAGTAAATAAGCCTATATCTAAAATATGTTTATGAATTATTATTAATACTTCATAAATTATGCAATATACACATGCACTAATGATTAGTTAGGGTGAGGATACATATTTTATAAACCACTTCCTAATACTATAATTCATGATTAACTCAGGGGTTACAAGTGGTTAGTTAATGATATTTTGTGAGCTTATCTAAAGTGAGGACTTTCTATGCCTTGCAACACATTTTCAAATGAGTTGTAAAGATTACATTCACATTCATTCGTTTAGCAGACAAGCGACGTACACATGTCAATTAAATTGAAGGCCATTGACATAACTGTGAAAGCCGGGAATCGAACCCCCAACTTTTCAGGTACTGCATGCTAGTTCAGCTCCATGTCCACTACACTACCTTGGCCCAGACAGAAACCCCTACAACTATGCAAGAGTTTCTGTTTTCTTTTACTACACACTGTTATTACACATCTGTAAACTATTATTATAAAGCATTATTCCTACATTAATTATCATCTGTAAATCATGTTTACACACTGTTAAAAATGGTTTGTCCATAGTAAACACGCATATCTATATTATATTTTTGAATTGACTGTTGTAATACCACTGGGCAGAGGTAGTGTAGTGGATAGGGAGCCGGGTTAGCAGTAACCCATAAAGTTGGGGGTTCAAACCCCGGTGTCCACCAATGTGGCCTTGCACTTTAATTTCACTGACATGTGTAAGTCGCTTTGGGTGAAAGTGTTGGCTAAATGAATAAATGCAAGTGTAAACTTTATAACTCATTTGTAAATGTGTTGCAAGGCATAAAATGTCCTCACTTTAGATGAGCTCACAAAATATCATTAACTAACCATTTGTAACTCCTGAGTTAATTATTAATTATAGTATTAGGAAGTGGTTTATAAAATATGTATCCTCACCCTAACTAGTCATTAGTGCATGTGTATGTAACAACTGTTAAATAATGGAAATATTACTTAATCAAAAACATATTATTGCATCATTTATTAAGTATTAACAATAATGTATAAACATATTTAAGATAAAGGCTTATTTATTATGAACAAACTATTTATAACTGTGTGAACAAATGTTTTACTGATGATAAATTAGAAATTACTGATGATGAACAAACCATTAACTAATAAGTAACAAAGGCTTAATAAATGATGAATTGTGTATAGTTATTATAAAGTGTTACCCATTTCTATGATATTTCAAAGTTTACAGTATCTACTAATGAATGCTTAAACCCTAACAGTGTTTTTTTAAACTATTATCACTTCTGGCCTATCCATTCACTAAGTTTGACAAACTGAAAGCACATTCACTGCTTTACACTCAGTATGAACACTCAGTTTGTAGAACACTTCAAAACTGTATCTCACTGCTTTACTCTCAGTTTGCAATTTCATAGCACTTCTAGCAAAACTGTACACATTGATGTCTACTATTTAGATATTTTGCCCATTGTGTTTCCACACTGTTAAAACATTTTGAGTTCACTCATCAGTCAGACCTTGAGCACTAAATTTAAAAAAGCCACAGGTAAGCATTTGGTCTGCATTACATTGTTGGAAAATATTGGACAGAGAGCAAAAGGGGTGATGAGTAGAGGAGAAGAGGAGAGGAGAAGGAGGAAGGGGAGGTGAAGAAGTAAGAGAAGGAGAAAGATGCACTATCATACTTTGTTTCAAGGCAAATTAATGAGTGTATCAATGATTTTGAATGTGTGTTTGGAGATAATTCATTTTCTAAAAGCTGAAAGGCCAAAAGTGCCCGGAGTTGAAGAAACACCCGAATAGCGTAAGTGAGAGGAGGAGATGGACAAGGACCAGGCCATTCCATGGTGCATGACGTGATGTGGATGAAATCTTCTGGTCTGACCTAGAAAGAGGGCAAGATCTTGTGTATATATTTTTTTTTCATTTTAGACAAAATGATTTTGCTTTCTTCAACTGTGCTATTATTGTTTGAACAAGGGTTATTTTTACTAAATAACCATCCATACTTGAATACCTGTGTATGCATGTTAGCAAATTGCTTATAAACTGCGTATGCCCTGCACAGAGAGAAAGCAAAAGCCATAAGTGTTTTTCATTTCTACTATCAGTGTAGTTGGTGCCTTGTGTGCATATTCACATAATGGTTGTGAACACTGTTTTGACACAAGCATGGACATCAAAATCTTGCCTGCTTTTTCCTCTCCTGGCCCCCTCTAATTGCTTAAACATTGGATGGTACAGGGGGAATGGTTGGAGTGGGAGGAGGAGGATGGATGGGGTGGGGGGGTAGTGTATTTTTGGAGAGCCAAAGGAGGTAGAAGGGGCTAGTGCAGAGCAGAAGATGTGTTTACGGTATGGTTACAAGAAGTTTTGGTCTAACCATTCGTTCGTTCAAGGTTCATAATAACTTGAATTTTTACAGGAACACATTTGATTGAGTCGAGGCTTTTAGGAAGAAGGCACAATAGGGTTAGGACATCTTGTAAGGATGTAAAAGACGTTTTATAATCTACACTTCAAGATGTAAGGGATTCTAAAATAACGTCATGAATTGTCATGAGTGCAGTCATGGCTGTGTATAAATAACGACTGAGTTATGGCCTTAGATCATTCTTCAAAATTAGTTAATTATGTTATATGATTTAATTAAGTATTTCATGATTCTTCGTTTCAAGAATGATTTTGCTATCTGTTGCTATAAATGACAAGATCACTACGATTAGGCTAACATTCTTCATTATGTTAATGAAGAATGTTAGCCTTGCAGAAAATGGGCCTACTGTACCGCCTAGCACTGCACATAGTTGTCCTTGACACCAGTTTCTCAATATGGACAGATAGTAATATTTTTGTATGGATGACCAGAGAGACAGCCCATGTATATAAAAATACACATTTATCTTTCAACCATTATACTTAATATTTAACGCATTGGTTGAATTAAGAATGTAGAGAGTTAGAGTACATCACCACTGGTCTATGCTACATCTTCAAAATAACTGGAAATGAATGTGTAAGGCCTATGGTGACAGAAAAAGAGATGGACGCAAGTGATCATCGGATGTTTCATGCTGTTAAACAAGATCTATATTGGGATATATATGAAGGTATTAAGACACTGAAAAAGGCATGTGAAAACGTAATGGTACATACATATATGCATGTGTAAAGAGACACTCCTGATCTGATGCAATTCTGAATTAATGTTCAGATGAGGATGAGGTCTCCAAAGATTAACCATATATGGACACAAATACTCCAATTATGTCCTCACTTTACTGTTATACTTTAATAGTCACCTTATATTTTATTATGATAAGTGCTTCAGTTAGATCGCAACATTTCCACAAGTGCAGCGCACATCACAAACAGAAAAGGTTTGTTTGAAGATTAATGGCAAGCGTAAAACTGGCAGTTATGGCAAAAATGACTTAGTTCACAGTTCTTCCTGCTCATCAACAGTGTGCGTGTACTGTTGGGTCAAATTTCTACAAACACATGAGGAAACTGAGGGCTTTTTTTCTGTGAAATGCTTTTTTCTTTTGTTAAAAAAATCTCCTGCTGAAATCAAGCTTCATTTAGTTCCTCACGGGCTACTAAGCTAAGAGACCTGGCTAAAAATCACAACTTCAAATTACTGTATGCAGTAAATCTAAACATTCTGAAAAGGGGATGGTTATCATTTCGAATACACATCATCAATATCACATTTAAATAGCAATTACATTTGAGAGAATTTAGAGTGAAGACTGATGAGGAAAATCTTTCCCTAAGCACATTTAATAATGTAAGCCCGCAGTACTATTGACTTTCAGAGATGCAGTGTGTGCCAGGCCCGATTTGTTTAATATTATGAGCAGAGGCTTCTATTGACTTTCCCCTCTCTTCCCTATCTGCTGAGCTGACACATATTCCTGCTTGAGCATTTTGACCTGAGATCCCCCTCTGTCACTGAGAGAAAGAACAAGAAACAGAGCGAGGGAGAGGAGTGACAGAAAGAGAGGTGTGTGTGTGTGTGTGTGTGTGTGGGTGTGTCTGAGTGTGTGTGTGTGTGTGTGTGTGTGTGTGTGTGTGTGTGTGTGTGTGTGTGTGTGTGTGTGCGTGTGTATTGTAGAGTTATTCTGGGCATATCGATGGAGGCCTGGCTTAATCCCTTCACTCTGATGGCTTCAATGACGGAGGCACACCATCAGATAAGGGGTCATTGAACTGCAGCCGCCATCTCTTCATTCAGAATGAATGGGGTGCACACAAAGTGCATCTTCAACATGTGCCACACTGCTCGACTCATAATGAAAATCTAATGCATTTGGGGCTCCTGGATCCATCACTTTTACACAACACAGATACGAGGCCGCTCCCCGGCATAATGCTTGTGTACGCTGATACGGAACCAGGCAAAAATAACATTTTCAAATCGGATCAAATGGGTTACTTAAAACAGACAGAGACAACAACAGCAATTCAGACTATACATTGCTCCCAATTGGTTTTAACTGCTTTGAAATGAATGTGTTTCAGTATCTATTGTATTATATTTCCTATGGTTTATGGTTCTTTCGATCTCTATTCCTGTCAGGTTGGCCAAATGTGACTATACTAAAAACCTGCTATCCTTACTCCAAGATGTGTTCCAAAGAGGACAAACCTGTCAAATTCAAATAGTTTATATTGTTATGTATGTATATTAAGCAAGACAATCATTACTGTATCTAATGCTCAATATAGAATAGTAATATACCCTTTTTACAGCTGGCTCAACTCCATGTGTTATATGCTGCATTATGGGACTTTTAAGGAAATGATTGTAGCTCAGTACCTTGTGTCTCAATACCTTTTAATAGTGCAGCAGCAAGAAAACTCCCTAGCCTCCTTCACCACTGAACTAAGCCTACAAACACTACTACTGAACTGAGCCTGCCAAAGACAAGCCAAGGGACTTTCCAGTGGTGAAACACTTCTATAGCTTATCTAAATCCGCTCAAAGCTCTGCCAAGACACTGCTAATGCAATTCCAGTCTGCCTGGACGTCTAGATGTGCATCTCTGCATCTCCAGCTCAGTGTGTGGACACGTGAAATTAATTACGTCCTAAGAGGTGGCCGAGCAGCGTGTGTTTAAGTTGAAAGAGGACGGTTTGGCAGGTGGAGGGATTTTCTCTGTCTGCCTGATGAGACAAAAAAATGCTATTCGGGTCTCCACACTTCTCATTCCAGTGTGTCAACATGGGAATCGTCCCAAATGGCCAAGAAAGGCCTTTGAAGGCGTCCGGCACCAACTGAAGCATTGCTGAGATACATGTAAATGGAAATAGTTTGTATATATGGGTGGACCCTGGCTGAGAGATATCATTGGATTTGTGCAAGCGTGGCGATACTCTGCATGAACTGTCACAACTTGCAGCTGCTCTGTGAAGCAAGCGAGTTCCTCTCGAAGGGCATTTGCAGGGGGATTTCACAGTCTGCTTTGGCATGGTGCCCATCATGTCTTGTACAAGTCTGCCTTCTTCACAGGTTTAGCCCTTTCAATAGGAAATTGAGAAAATCGATGTATTTCTCCAAAAGTCGAAGAAAACAGACACACTGGCAAAGTTTAAAATGCCAACTTTTAAATCGCAATACAAATCAAACAGACTTATTTATGCAGGTCTGCATGGGTTTAACATTTTTTCCACCAGGCATCTAGTTTCATTTTTCTTTTCTTTTTTTTCTGCTGTGAAGCTTCTTGACACATTAAGAGGAGCTAGAGGAGAAGAGCTCTGCATATTACAAAGGCTCTCAGCGGCGAAGCGTTTCTCATTAAAATTCAGTTATCATTTAGGGCAATTTAAACTGTTAGGGGGATGATAATGAGCATCATTTGGAACAAAGCGGAGCAGCACGGGATGTGTGGCGACTTCTTTTGTTCTGCACGGCGGATTGGCAAGATAATGGCACGGGGAGCGTGGCGGGGGCCGGGTGGAAAAGTGTCGTTCGGCGTCCAGGTTATCTTTCCCCGCCGCTCGGGATAATCACGGAGTGGAGAGCCTGGACTAAGGTGGGGAGAAAACATCTCAGCTTCTGAGATCAAGGTCAAAACAGCTCACTGGAGGGTGGAAATTCACTTTCAAAACACTCGCAGACAGATGAAATGTATTGATTTACTCCCTTTCTTCACACCATCGCTCTGTCTCCCTCTCTCTCTCTCTCTCTCTCTTTCTCGCTTTCCTTTTCTCTCGCCTATACAGTCTTGCAGATGCATTTTGGACGTGCTTGCAGAGAAATGTATCATTTTCTTGTCAGAAATCTGATCAATGGGTGACATAACAGTATACTCGGGGGGAATGGATTGCAGGCTAAAAGGAATTTTAAGTCTATGGTGAGAGGTAGATAGAATTGAAGAGGTGTGTTTTTTTTCTTACAGCAGAAGCCCTGTGACCAGGTGAGAAACGTGTGTTGAGATTTGAGCGAGAGCGAGAGTTAGACAATCAGGAGGGAGCCTGATTGGAGGCCTTGTGTCGTCGTGGGTGCTCGTTTTTGACTGACCGGCACCATTATGGCGAGCGAGATGGATGTTTTTGTTTCAGGCCCCGACAGCGGTGGGCGATGCGTGGCTAGCCAGGGCCTTTATACATGCAATCACTCAGTTGAAACTTTACTCACCGATCAATATGTTCTAAGCTTGAGGGTCCTCAGAGGTATTGCAGCAAACAGAACCACAAACACCACGCAGCCACGAGCGGTAAACAAAGCGGTCGAGCGAGTGATTATTTTTCCCTCTCTTGTTAGTAGGTTGCTTGTGCTGTAGTGGTTTTATTTTCACCAAGTCTGCTCTGGAAAAGTGCAGAGTAGAATATAGACTCAAGGTTGGTTACATCTGCTTTCATCAGTTATACCTAACAAGCTGCACAAATGTATATGTAATTTATAATTTAGATGTTTCAGAAGCTGCCTTGACTTGAAGTATACCTGTAGTACATTAAGAACACATAACAAGCCAACTCTCTGTTTTGTATTCATACTATCCTACTTACATGTTTTCTTTTCAACTTTGAAAGAAGCTTCACCAAAATATTGCTCATCTGTGTCATGTTTTGCCCAATCCAATGTGTCTGGACATCTTTTTTTATTATTCTTAGTTTGTGCACAGACCTTGAGACATGCCCTTCCTTTTCTTTGCAAATTTAAACAATCCTCTAACCCATCTAATTAATAAGGAACCCTGGGACTAGTGGATTGATAGATTGTTAGCATGAAGCTCCAATTGTAAATAGAAGTAGTCCCAAACCCTGTGGGACTCAAAAACTAGGGCAACTTCCAAATTGGTGTTTCTTAAAAATAAAGTTCCTCACAAAATCTCGGAAACTAAGTCGGTATGCAAGCATACACACTAACCATCAATAATTCAATTCTGCTGTTTATAAAATGTTGAATACATTTCCTTGATAGAAAAAAGTACCTGAGAAAAAGCTTGGGATTTTTTTTTTATTATTCTAACCATTTCATATATGCTATCGTTTTGTTATGTTCCAACACATCACATCCCCAGGACTACTGCAAACAGCTCTAAAAGGGGGGACCTCTGGATTCCTCTTCCCCCTTTTATTCCGAACACAAATCCCTCTTTTATTATCCCCCGACAGTGGCGGGTCTTGACCCCACTTCCACGTCCCCGTTTCCTGGATGTATGATGCTTGGCCTCCCCCTGCTAGGATTATTGTAATACACCATGCAGGCACTTTGATGTGATGACTATGTGCAACTTCAAACTGGTATAGAATTTTACCTAATGGAACAGCGTGCTGTCGGCAGACGGGAGATGACACCAAGCCCAGCTTGCCAAGGCCCCTTCCAGCACATGACCACATCAAAAATACCCAGCTTTGTCCTGTGGCTTTTGATCACCTACTCCATCAGGGGCAGACATTGCCTGTCGTGTAGCTCATGATACCAGCCACTTCAGGACATGCAGGCTTGGCTGTGGATGGACAGCATAGTGCATGTGGCACAAAGATATAAAATTACAAAACACGTCACAAAATTGCACCACAGTCTTAAAGAAAAAAGAAGGCTATGTATTGGAAGGGTTTTGATTCAAGTAGATGACGGTGGGAGCTTGTCTAAAATGATAGGCTGGCAATAGCAGAGAAACTATGCTTTAGGGTAGGGTTTCTCAACGGGGGCAGTACCGCCCCCTGGGGGGCGTTCGTACAACCTAGGGGGGCGCTGGGAACGTGAGAGTTTTTTTTTTTTTTTTTTTAATTTTAAACTTTCATGGTCTTCACATATTTTTGGTGAAAAAATAGGCTACCTGAAATAAATAGGCTATTTTTATTCATTGGTTTCTAACCCCTCTACCGTCCCAGCTACATTTTACTGTTTATCTATGCTCAGTGGTCATACAGTGCAGTTCGGGCCTGCACACGCCCGGACTCATGTCCCCCAGCCCCAGCTATCGTCATCTCTATAGTAACACTGATAAACATAACCCAAGTTTGCGGCTTAACAGTTCAATAACCAATAAAAATGTACACAATTCACTGTGAAGTCTTCATCTGTAATAAAACAACACAAACGAACATGGCGGATAGCAAGAAAAAGTGCCGACAGTAAATTACATCAATTTTTTTACCCAACCAGTCTCCTATTGCTTTTAACAGTGGGCTAAATCTGCTTAAAAATAGGCTCATAGGGACATTTTCTTATAATTCCAGAAGAAACCAAAACAGCACACAAATGGGCTCGTTTTTTTATTTAAGCAATATAGCATGAGTGTAGAATGTAGAATATAGAATGCCTATAGCCTACCCAGGGGTGTAGTTTTTTTTTTTTTAATGGTGTGTGTGTGGGGGCGTTTGCTCAAAAAAGGTTGAGAACCACTGCTTTAGGGTTTCCCTGTGTCCTAGATCAATACAGTGTGCCAGATGGCCGTCCAGTGCAAACACTATTCAAAAAGTTAGAGAAAGTGCATTTTTTTGATGCTGTTTAACATCTTGTGTTTTAGGTCAACCATTAGCTTACAGGTGATTGAAGATCGAAAATAGAAGTCATCCAGTGCTCTGGTCACCACACAATGTGGGCTCATCTAAATGTTTGCATGGTGCAAAAGATGGGGGAGCTTCTTCACGAACACTCTCCTCTCAGATGGCTTGACAGTTCTGTTTGAGGCCATCTGTTGTGCACCATGCTTCCATACTCTAAAGAGCTAGGGCTCCTGGTTATGTACATTTTCATCAGCCCATCTCAAAGGGGAAAAAAAAACTTTGCAAGACATTAATGAGAGGCACAGCCTCCCTGATGATCGAGCACGAACTTTCCATGGCCCAAAGAAAAACATCAGGTAGCTCCAGGTGAGACGCGGCATGTTGCTTAAAACCCTCAGTGTTAAGGATTGACCTTGTGGTTTGACGGACGAGCCGAGGCATCAATCATTGACGGGCAGAGGCACTCGGCCTGGTCATCCAACGCAGGAAAGCTGCAGGCGCCCAGATGCACACAACTGCCCTCGACAGAGTTCCCATGTCCTACTGCCCCACCCTCCCTCCCTACCTCCTCCACCTCATGGACTGTAACAATGTGTCAGCATCTAGTTAGCAGCTGTGTTGGCTCCTCTGAAGTCTGAGAAAATCATATCAGGAACGGGTCAGTTGTGCACCTGGCCTGTCAAAGTGGGCTCCTCTAAGGACAGATCCAGTTCATTTCCAGTGGATAAAGCTCCCAGCTTTGTCTCTTAGTGAGTGTCATGATCTTGTTTTTCCATTCAGTTTGGTTGAACCTCCTCCAGATCAATGTTTTTTAAAAAATGCACCAATAGTGGACATATGCAGTCTTATGAAAAGTGGAACCATACAGTTGCTATACAGACAATTGCAAGTATAGTTACTAAGCAGACACACTTAAAATATGGCTTATTATAGAAAGAAAACATCATATCATTATCATGTATAATATTATTTTATTTGATACTTTATTATTCTATATCATATTATTTGTATATACTTCCTATATAATCACTTTTTTATGTATTCTTTAATAGCTGACACAATTGTCCGCCAAAATGCGGCTGATAAAAAATAAACAAAAACACCTTTCACTACACTATTTACATGTGAAGAAAATAATAATAAGCACTCAGACTCAGCCCAGTAAGGACTAGAGACTGAGACAGCTGGTGAAGACTGAACACTCAGTGCAAACCTCTTCCCTCCACCCTCCCCAACACCATCAGCCCTCCCTCCACCCTCCCCAACACCACCAGCCCTCCCTCCACCCTTCCCTTTCTGCCATTAGGGCTATTTATCAGTCGGTAAACAAAACTTGTCAGTCTGCTCTTTGCGGTTGTCCCGCTCGAAAGCTCCCCATCAGATGAAGTTAGATCCTTTTAAAAGAGGAAGCCCGGCTGAAGGTCACACAGGACATTCATTAAAAGACTGTAACCTGGCTAATTGAAACAATCTCCTGATAAAGAAAAGGGAGAACGAGAGGAAAGAAAAATGCAGCCGACACGGCCGGCTAGCAGTCAATAGCACACAGAGCTCCATTATAGCTTTATCTGTGCAAACAGAGGAGAGGGGAGTCTAGACCTGGAGAGCGACAGGGATGACTGATGTGTCTTCAGCTGTGGTCCCGCGACAAATAAAACAGCAACCTAGCAGGAAACCCGGGAGGTGCATCATATATTTTTTATGCTGATTGAACCAATTAGCCCCAAGTTTTTTTACTAGCAATGAAATGCTATCATGGAGAACACTGACGAAAAGAACGAGTTGTTCTTTCCAGTGAGCCACAAAGCTAACCTCTGTCAACTTGACACTGCTGGTTATTTTTAGGTCGGACAAAATGGACCACTTTTCCTTAAGTTGTCTACAAATTGGAGTTTGATTAGGTGCACCCTCACTTTTGGTGGCAATGACAAACCCCATTAATGTCAGTGTGCCTTTTTGGTTTTCCGAGTTGTACACTTCAACACTCACTAAATAATATTTGACTTTTCTGCTTTGGAAACTTTTAATAGAGTTCATTCTGCAATCAACCTCGGAGGGGAGAAGGGTGAACTCTGACTTTGGAGTATTGATCTTCTCACTTGTTTACTGGTTGAGGTCACAAGATTCCACCCCTCCTCCCACTCCTCCAAGAGGTCAATAATGTCAATACAGTAAATGAGGTAATTTTGTTAGGAAACATCCAGACATGGTTGCCTTTTCCCTTCTCTTTCCACTAAACTTTATATGCACAATGTACAATTACTGCCGCAAGTCATGTTGTCAAGTTGTCACCCTCGGTAGGAAAGATTGCATTCGGGCTTGGTGATTGGATTCATCCTGAAGGATGGAAAGGAAGACAAACAAGCTCCCGATTGTCAAGTCCAATGATAAATCACTGGGTCTTTAGAGACAGAGGATTAGTGGCTTTTAACCCTTTGTCTCCCTGCCGTGAAGAGATATGAGGGACGCCACCGAGGAAAGGCACATAGCCTGATATTCTGGCAGAGCAAACACACGGGCCAAGGCTGTTTAGTAGCTGTGCAATTGGAGTTTGCTGAAGTATCAGAGCAGCATTACTACCTGTGTGAGCGGATTTACTCTTTAAGCTTTTTGTTATTGTGCCCATGCCTCCTGCCACCTGTGTTTCTGCCAAGAGTGAAATAGGGTCCCCTTCCCAGCTCACAAAACAAAATGTATAGCTTTACAGAGGCAGCATGATGTCAAAAAACAGCTGAGACACTATTCACTAAGGGGTTTTTATACAGCCTGTTCAAGGTGGGAATGTTTATTCCTTTATTCAATCACATCGTTCTGTATAAAAGGTGTACAGACAGGATGGGAGTTCTTGTTGTTCTGTGTTTAAGCTGGCGGTACTGCAAGTCTAGTCACAGAACCAGACGTCTGTGCAAAAGGGAGTGCCAACATGGTCACAGCCTAATATCTAACCAAATCTAAACAATAAGCATGAACTGTTATACATGGTGAGATTTGCTTGAATTTGAACATTGGTATGGGTGTATTACTAATCCCTTACCAAAAAAGTATACTTACTGTAAAGTTCATTTTATGAAGTAAACTGAAGTGCAGTTGAAGTATAATTCCCAAGCTTACTTTAGGTAGTAAGTTTATTAGTATTTACTTGTGGTACACTTGTACATGTACTATGTTTATACTTCTTCGGACTAAATTGGCCCACTTTCAGTTTATAATAGTAAACTTGTAAGTAATGAGAACTATACTGTGAGTAAACTAGTGAAGATACAAGTTACTGTACTTCTAGCCCACCTTTTAGTTCATTATAGTATATGTTGAACTATAGTATTTTTAAGGTGTAAAAGTAGTAAACTTGCACTACAAGCGAACTTATAGGTTTCCTTGTTTACTAAAAAACTACATTTATATTGCTTATTTATATACTGTATTTATATTACACACACACCAATGACGTAGGCTGCCATGCAGGGCACCAACCAGCACATACAGAGCAATTTTAGGGTTAAGGGTTTTGTCAGCAGGAGCTGGGCTCCTGCAACCTTCTGGTTCCTGGACGGTAACTCTACCTCCTGATGATAGTATACTTAAAGTAAATCCTCGGTAAAATATAAGTTTACTGAAGGGTAATATTAGAATCAACTAAGTGAATAAAATTAAATGAGAATCTGCCATGCAGCCTCTCAAAGATCAGTTTCTAGCTAGAAGTAAATATACTTAGACTTTTCCATCAATATAAGTATAGGACATATATTAAAGTATAAGTACCAATTATAGGCTAGACATACTTAAACCTTTGTGTATACGTATCAGTTAAGCCGAGTATAATTCAATTAAGTGTATCCAGTACACAAAAAGTAAGCTATACGTATGCTGAGTTCAAAATAAGTAGACCAACAGTACACTTGAACTTCTTTTTGCTAAGGGATGTGCACAGGTTGCCAATGCCCACCAACCCCATTTACCCATTACTTTTTGAAAGTAACAAGTGAGCTAGTTTTTTTCCAACATGTTATGACACATTTGAGACAACTCAGAATTTGGAAGGTCCGAAATTATATTTCCCAACTCCGCTAATGTAAGGATTTTAGTTTTAAATGAACTAGAAATGACAACGGAATGTGAAGAGAAGACCGCTGCGCTATCATGATGTAATAAACATCATGCTGACCGGTTGCTCCATCCTGTCTTCTCTCATAATAGCACCCAGTAGCTCAAGAGATACAGTACTGTATTACACACAGCAAAGCAAGAGTTTAGCCATCATGGCCACAAAAAAAACTGGACAAAGACTAAAACGGACTGGACACTATTCTTAATCCAATTAAAAGACAATTAAACGCTCAAATCAGTCAGAAGTGATCCAAACTGGCAGAAAGGCATCTAATTCAGTTAAACATTTTATCTTAATTGCTGTGAGGGACATATTTCTATGACAAACTGAAGGGGCATTTTTCGGGATGGCTCTAAAAGTGGTGTCTGCTGCCCCATCTAATGCATTCCCGACACTCTACAATCTGTGTGACGAACAGCAAACACTGCATCAAGCCTTCAATTCATCATGGAGAGGAATTCAATCACGCTCTTCAGCCGCCAAAATGCCATGTTTGGGCCTAAAGGGAGAGGCCTGTTGGGGCCCGAGGGCCTGTGTAAGGGGCCCATTAAAAACTGAATCGCAAGTAACCATGTCAAAAAAAGTATCGCCGTTTGGCTGCCACAACAGTGTAACTGTTTGCCACGGCTCCACTGGACATAATGACCTACCTTCCAGTCTATATTGGAAAACCACTCTTTGGGGCCTCTTTAATCTTTTGGCCTGGCTGGGGGTAGAGAGAGGCATCAGCCTTAGCTAAAATGCAACAGACAGTGCATTTGGGCCACTTAGATGTAGGTCCAGCAAACAAGGCTATCGCCAAATACCACTGGGGAAATAAACAGCTTGAAATAGGCATGGGGGCAGGAAATGGATTTTATTGGGGAACTAATCAAGTGGACCGTTTTGGAAGGGCACAATTTAGATTCTGATTGGATCCTTGCTGACATTGGGGTTATCAATGTGTCTCGTAGTGGGAGGTGTAATTTGATCCCTGATGTCCGCGCCGCTGTCTGATGTATGTCCTGCTGCATGGCCCCTGACTCTGCCAGCGGGGGAGAGTGGACAGGACCCACTGATAAAGGCTTGAGGCCAAGTTTTGCCGTTTCGCCCTCATGCTTGGAGGGTCTTTTCATTTCCTGCCATCAACACAGTCACACAGACAATTCATCCAACATGGAAGAAAAGAGTTTGAAAAAGAAGTGGAGTAGTTCACGATTTTGACTTTTTGAATTAGGAGAGGCCAGCGTAGATTTCTGCCCTATTTCCTGAACAGCAGGTGTGAAAAAACAGCTTTTATGCAACACGCGCACCTTCACATCTGAAACTCACTCACAAGTCAGTTGGATCGAGTTTGTTCTCTTACAACACCTACCCCGCAACCCGAGGTGTAACCTTTCGTGCTGGAGGAGGCTATTTCAGCCATTACTTTCCCCATATGTCCAGCTTTGAAGGCGGACTACAAAGCCGCAGACTTTTTTCCTGCTCCACATTCTTGCCTAGTCAAGCATTACTCACGGAAGCAACTGCTCAGCGGCTTATTAAAGCCCACTGACAATTTCATTTGGCTTCTGTTGCACAAACGCAACCACAAATCAAAGAGCAGGGCTGGCTTACAGTGGATTGTATTTATGGCTAACAATAAATTGGTCATAGAAGAGCTAATAAGAGAGGGAAATTAGTAAACAATGCAGATGAACACATGGACGCCACGCGTATTGATTTTAGTTTTAGTTAATTTGCCAGTCAGACCCAAAATGAGCTGTCTGTTTTGCCTTCACTGTCACGAATAATGAACATTTTTTTTTTATTGCATTCGGCATCTGGCGTGCTGACTTACAATATCTGAACCCAATTTGGCCTGTAATAACACTGGCAAGGAGACGTGTCAGAGTTCCCCCCCTTTCCCTCTGTAATCATGGTAAATCATGGAGCAATTTGAATGTTATCAAAGACATGCTTAAACTGCATCAGATGAAGCATCGCGTTCGTCCAGAGAATACAGCAACAGCACAAGTCAATGGGAAAGACGCAGGCTTTTCACAAGAGAAAATATTGCTGCACAGTCAGCATATGTAGTACAAAAAAGGCTTTAAAAAACGCTCTGCCCTGTACATTATGCTAAGTGGTGCTATTTTATTCAGGTGATTTTTGTCATTTTGATTCGTGGTGAGTTGTTCTTTATATTGGTCTTTATTCTTCTCTTTTGACCAAAGTAAAAATCCACCTTTATGCAACAGGAGTTGGACGAGGCTTTTTGAGTGGTACCAGTGGTGCTAGCCTGAAACGAAAAAACTCGGCATATCCTGTTCTGCGGAGATCAAGAGCTGCACTTTTTTATGTGCCACATTCTAATCTCATTTATGCCGCGGCCAAGATGTCCCTTTGCCAAATAGCATCAAAACCAGCCTTTGATGCCGGGGCCAAAACATTAAAAATACTGGAATGTGGTAGTGGATGCAAGTGCCAGGTGTATATCACCCTGTAATTAGGTCTGAGTTGAATTAAATCAGGATATAAACTACAGTGTCACACATTATATTAATACATACCTCATTTGTAGCCAGAACCAGTACTGGATATAACATGAGCTAGTTCTGTATTTGTGCGTGTGTGTGCGTATTTGTGTGTCTGTATAGAACTGCATGGAAAACCTCACTTCATAGTCAGGTGTAAATCTTGATTTGTAAATTGTTTTCCCCACACATCAAAGGCTTGAGTGTGCCATTACCCATGGCAATACATGTGTTTATAGTCTGCACATGTCGAGAAGTGTCAGAAAGTAACAGCCTCGTACTCCCTAACATTGTTACTTGAAAGCAGGCAGGAGATATCGTGTGTGTGTGTGTGTGTGTGTGTATGTGTGTATGTGTGTGTGTGTGTGTGTGTGTGTGTGTGTGGCAACACTGAAAAGGGCAAACTGATGCTTAATTAGATTCTTAACTGTATGTATGAGTGACCTTGCAACGAGGATAATCAAGTCAATGCATTTAAGCTCTCTTTAAATGTGACGTGCAAGGGTGTTTGCTAATGTTGTACACAGCAGCATATCGAACAAGACAGGGACGTGCTTAACAGACTGACATTTCACATGTAGTTAATCACTCGGAGGATTAATGAAGACATTTTAACATTTTAAGGGTTTAAGGACACAGCCATGGCTGGTGACTTCTCTATCAAGAGGCCCAGAGCACTGTGACTGCATTGAGAGGGTTAGGTGATTTTGTGAGATCTTGCATGCAAGTCATTTGGAATGATCGGGAAAAGAACACTAATAGTCCTGTCTGATTTCAGGTTTCTACACTGAAATGTTATCCTCTCCTGATTGGGAGAATGTGAGCAACTTGCACACAATGCAAAGTGGCTACCATTAGGGACTTTATGGAATCAGTATTGACACGGATGAGAGACACATGGTAGCACAGCAAAGGAAGGATGACAGGCACATGAAAACAAGCCAACTTTTGCAAATGCACTGGAGTAAAATGAGATAACTGAGGTTTTCATTCACAGTATTGTGACCATGAACTCATGAATGAATGAATCTACAGTGTGCCACTAGAATAGATGCTTTCCATCTGTGTGTCACATGCCCAAACTAGCAGTAAGGAACAACCAGAGAGCCACTCTTAGTCTGGGACCATCAGCAACACACACATGACAGGGAAATCACATTACTGCAATGCTGTTGCACACGCTGCACACAACCCAGGCCTTGTAATGCAATATTACGTGATTCACACCAAACGGAGATCAATAGGTAGAAGAATTTTGTTCATTTTGCATTATTAAGGTGGATATTACATAAAATATTCATACAATCATATTCTGCATTAATATTTATAGAATTGGACTTCATAGCTACATTTTTGTGAGCAGTAGACTAAGGGTCCTTTCGCACTGATTAAATTCCATTATTTGATCATTTTCTGGGAAATTTATTGGAAGCAAAGGTTGAACTCTGGATTTCACTGGTACAATTCAGCAAATAGCAGCAAATGAGCAAAGGATAAAATACTCAATTAAGTATGTTTAGTATAGAGGTTAGTCTAGAGTTTAGAGGCTTAAAGGTGTCTGATGTCTCAGTTAGGAATGCCTAAGGAGGGGTTGTGGATAGCCATGAAACCATTCCTACAGGTACACGAACGAGGGCTACTATTTTCACGACACTTATATTGTAGTCACCCAGGTAGAATAGCTGCTATTGGTCTGTCTTTTAAGCCTATTTGTCTGTCTGTCTGTCTGTTTGTCCATACAGAGCATGCATTAAGTCCATTAAGAACTGTAGTTGTATTTATGTTTGTATTTTTCAGTCTAATCACTCCAGGCAACAACCCAAGAGAGTGATAAATAAATCAGCCCTGTATTTCCAAGAATCCAACAAAGTGCGGTCGGGTACTTTTAAACTAATGGGACCTTCTTTTGTGGATGGAGGTGTTTACACTTCAAATCACGGTGGAATAATTTCTAATTACACATGACGTAAACAAACAAGGGAGCAGAGGGAAGGTTTATGAAAGTCGTCGACGCTCTACTTGCATTCAGCCATTCCACCATGGCACAGGCATTGCTCTCAGAAACTGACTCCAACATAAGCCGCAGAAAAACGGCTTGGCTGAGTATTAAGTGAGTGCAGCTATTCACCATATCACACATATTGTTACACTGGAACCCCAACCAGCACTAAGACTACAGTGTAACCTGTCAGGCCTTGTTGTGAAGACATACTGGGCTAGAGCGCTGGGTGTCTTGCTGGGAGCAAACACGTGATTCGTAGGATCAGATTTGTTGTCGTGTTCTCACTTTTTCTCCCCCCACCGACCAACTTAGAGGATGCCCTTTGACTTTTGACCGAGTTCAGGGAAAGACCTTTCTCTGGCCAAATGAAAGTCAGGGGAGAAGCTTTTCTCTGCAGTTTGTGGCAAAAGGCCATTCTCGCATGTCACTGCGCTCCCACAAACCACATTCCCACTTGGAGGAGCGCTGAAACTTGGTTTGGCCTCCCTTATGGCCCTCTAATTGGATTAGAGCTCAGAGAAGGGGCTAGTTCGTTGCTTTCCTCTCTTTTTTTCTGTTTTTTTTCTTTCTTTCTTTTTTTCCAGCCCAAGCCTGAAACAGACCACAGGGACCACGGCGATGAGAGAGTCCACTCAGTGCTGATGACAAGGGGGCCTTGACCAATCCAGACGAGAGCAGGTGTCATGCTGATTTGGGAAGAAAGTGGAGACTCCTCCCGACATCTGGCTAATTTCCCCTCATTAGCCCCAGCGAGTGCCCTTGCACATGGCAAAAAGCTCTCCTTTTTTTCTTCTTCTTCTTCTTTTGTCTCCCTCTCTCCTCTGCCTCAAGGTAACCCGATCGGCCTCCCCTTGACCTCCGCTCCGCAGAGAGCTAATCAGGCTCACCTGTAGTGCGCCGAGGGCGGACTGCGGAACGCAAGCTCAGCAACAGCTGATCCTGTTCTATCTCACGGGGAAACACGAGGGGGCCAAGGACCCTGGTTGAATCAAGCGCCTCTCTCTCTTGCCTCCCCACCCCACGCCCCCACCTCCCCATCTCTGCACTCCCTGTGTTGGAGGCTGAGCCAAATCACCTGTGTGGAAGCCGGGTGGGGTGGGGTGGGGGACTGGATTGGTGCAGAGCCGTTCTGCTCTTGTGAACATCATCAAAGGTTGGGGTAGGAGCCGGGATCAGGACTTCAGAGGAGGAACATTACTTAATGCACTCTCCCATCCTCCTTTTGTCTGCTGATAACAGAACAGGCCCGAGAGCCAGCAGTGAAACACGCACAGGTTCTTTGAGGTAAAATGCTGAAAAACAAAGGCACTGTCAAGGCACTGCTGGAAAGGAAAGGGAACAAACAAAAGGGCAATATGTCAAGCTAGTCTTAGGGAAAAACTAGCCTCCTGCCGGCCTTGTGTGACTACTTTACCCTTGCGGTACCCAGTGCATTATGAAATGAACATCCAAATTCAAGCACATGTAGCCCAGAAGATAATCTCTGAAATGTTTTCCAAATTAAATTCAAATCTATCCTAATGCAATGAGTTGGGCTACAGTACATGGGATGGGACAGGCACAGATATACATCCAACAAACAGAGACATGCATACCTCTAGGTCGGAATGATTCTCCCTCTATTTTTCAAAAAGCAATAATGATAACGGCTTTTTCCTGATTTGAAATGTTAAATTATTATAATTTAGCCAAAGGCCAATAATAATGCAACCAGTGACATTCTCATTTGGTCCATTATAAATTGTTGAACATTGATCTATGGTTTAATATTTGCTATCCAACAGCAATGACAATGGGTTATTACCTTGATAGAGGGCCATAATGTGTTCTGACATGCAGGCGATTATTTAAATAAGCGTTGACAGTAAATATATATATCGCCAGAGAAAAGGGGTTTAAGCGTGTCGAGATGAATTGCTAGATTAGAAGTCACTGAGGGGGGCTTGGAGAGTAAGCGCATGAATAATACTGGCATGGAGTTTCAAGATGCACCCATTAAAATTGTTATGAGGTTACATAAGGAAGGTGATTTACAATAAGCGGGTTCAAGGAAATGAATACATCATCGGTGACTATAAATTAGGCCCCTGAGCTATATGCATCAGCTCGGCTCAAACAGTAGGTAGCTCAAAATGAAACTATTTCATCCTCCTGACCGAGTCTGAGTCGAGGCAAGAGCGAATCACAACCCCTACTGTACATATTACCTTTCACGAAGCTGATAGTCAAAATATTGCCTTTTGCTGTTTAACGCTGCAGAGTTCAGGTCTGGAGACATATATTATATATACAGTATCAGTGGCGATACTTAAACAGGAAATGGTCCACAAAAAACGTAATTCCACCAGCCAATCTTGAGCGACCATTAACAGCGTCACTTAAAACCTGTAGTCGTTTTCAAGGCAGCCCGCCGGGAGAGAGGCTGATCATAAGGACGGGGGGAAGAGAGGAGCGCCCAGCTCCCATTAAGTCCTGCCACAGACACTCGGCCTCACCGTGACGCCCACGCCCACACCTGTTCCCGCTCGTCTCGGCGGAGAGTGGGAGGGAGAGAGAGGGAGGGAGAGAGAGAGAGAGAGAGAGAGAGAGAGAGGGAGGGAGAGAGAGGCTGTTTTTTTGTCACTGTGCCATCTTAGCCCGGTTCGCTCTAATGAGATTAGATGGACCACTAATGAGCTCGACAGTGGGGAGAGTCAACTGTGAAGTGAAGGTCAGAAATTTCATCACTGGATGTGCTGTTGAACTTCAGGAGTCATTAACTAATAACAAACAAATGATTTACAGGAGCAGAAAGGTATTTTTATTTTTATTTATTTTCCCCCACAAGCCCTCAGGGTGCTTTTTTCTCCCCCATCTTATTTTTTAATGAGCATGTGGATGTGAAATTGATATATCACAAGCCACTCAACATGTGAAAATCAAATTGAACACACATTTCAAGATTGATATTAGTTTTGTTGAATGTTCCTGTGGCTAAATGCCAAAGGGCTCAAATTGTGTGGTCTTTTTCAATTAGGTGTTCTAAGGAATGTAGCTAAATAACTTAGACCTGTATCCATGGGTATGTGTATCTGAGGCTGGCATTCAGTGCAATTGGACTCAATGAGGTGGAAAGAATGAGTTTTAGGAGACACTAAAACCACGTGGCTAAACTGAGATAGTACCAATGACCTAAAATCCTAGGAGACATAGGCTGTGTATGCCCTAACAGTAGGTAGTGACTAAATGGCTTCACTTAATCCTCACGGTTTCTCCGTGTTTACCTATTTGCCCGTACACACCAAGACAATACATGTACAATGATCTGAACTACAGCATCATAGTAGTCATAACAATCAAAATGCTGTTAAGTCAAATAAAATGCTACAGAATCAAATAATGTTAAATGTTGACATAATATTTACATTGTCGCAGAATGTATCTATATAGAATGTATGCAATTTGAAATGCCCTCTCATTCCTCCCACTCATATAGTCAGACACCTGTGGTTACACCTCAGTTTCCCATCCCTGTGGACCTCAGTGAGCTTGCTCTCCTAATCATTCTACATGACAAATCAATAACAAATCAATATGTTCGGTGTGTAGTTTTTCTTTCTATTCTCATTCTGTTTCCGGGCATTGTATCGGTCACTCAGCCTGCATGCTGGCCGTGGCACCAACTCGTTCTCGGTCTCTCCACAGTCCATGTCAGTGTCGTCACCTGACATCAGATAACTCCATTTGCTTTTCCTTCATATATATACCTGTCAGCAGACACTTCAAGATTGAGCCAGTGCCAGAAAGGTAATGTTAGACGTAGCACCTTTAATAATCTGCTGACATGAAGTCATACATGTTTAACCAAGTCATAGAAGTGGGTGAAATAATGGCCCATATTGGCTTTCAAGACAAGGTATTAATCTCACAGGCATCCCTGTGCACCCCTTTCCTGGCTATTCCATAGCGCTCAGGTTAAAACAGATTGACCTTCTATCAAGCAAAATTAATTGTTTTCAGTTCTCATTTTATTTGTCATGGAAAAGCTGCGACGCTGGTGAAATGTTTACACAAGTGTCAGCGCTTTTTTTTTTCTTTGTTGGCGCAGGCTTAAATGCATTCATTTTTTTTATATTCCGGCAGGGTTTCATATTATGTGTAATACCCTGTTAACCAGTGATAAAGTGAATTTCATTTCAGCAATATCAGTGAGATGTAATCAACATGCAATTTGCTAAGTGCACAAAACTATCATTTTTGTTAACATTGCATATTTGCTTAGGAAATATTGCATGCCGACGCACATTAGCGCAACGAGCCCTAATACATCTTCCCATCAGACCTGGGCACTCCTTGTCATCGCTATCTCCACTAATCTGTTTAATACTGAAAATTGCCAATGTGGCGACGAATGACTAATGTCACTCACATAATTTGCTCAAGGCGTTCATGGTCCGCAGCTCACCGATGGACGCTCGGCGCTGTTTGCCAGCGAGTGCCCATCATCCGTGCTCATCTTGACGTAAACACACAAACGTGTCCAGGGATGCTTTCACGTCCTGAGATAGATGGACACGGCCATTGTTGCCAACATGATGAGGTCATTTGCTGAACTCAGCAGGTCCTCCAAAGGTCTGACACCGTGGCCCAGCGTCTCCTCTGAGATGCTCACCAGTCGCCACACTTGGGCTTGTAACTTTGACGTATGAGGTATTTCACATTTAAAAGCACAAATGAGAGTGTGGGTTCCACTATTAACCTCCAGGAGGGAGGGAAAGGGCCATTTGATGCTTTCAGATTGGCAACGGATGATATTTCACCATGGCAGGCATTACCGATGAATAATTAAGTGTTTAATATAATGTTCATGGGGAAGAGAGAGTGAGTGGATGAGAGCTGGTGAGGGAGGAGGCGGGGGGATGATGATTCCACATTTGATTGCCCTTAAACCTCATACAGCATTATTACCAGAGCACTGCAAAACAGAAAGTACTCCTCCACCACCACCACCACCTCCACCCCTTCCCTGAAACAAATAGGTTTTTGATGGCCCTGCCAGAGTAGTTACGGTCATTAGGTTTGAGAACTCTTTCATGATGGAAGTGGCGTCCTGTCGTGAGCAGATCATGAAAATTTAAGTGCGAAATTTACACCAGAAAAAGACTGCGAGGGAGGCTGTTGCAGGCATGCCTGGGGACACATGTGTTTTCGTTGAGCCGAATGCTAGGCTAATGTCACCGGAGATAAATAGTTAACAAGCTGGGGGGAGATCTGCTGCCGACGCCACCGCGCACTAGACTGCAAGGAAGCAGCTTCTGACTGGTGAAACATTAAGCATTTGACAAGACAATTTGAGAAAGCGCCAAGCACAAGTTCATAATAAATACACTTCCAGGAAACAACATCCATCTAGTTCTCAGAACTGCATTAAGTGAGTGCATATTTCTGAAGAGACTCCATGGCAGGGCCATGGCAGGTTCTTCACCAAGTAAAAGTGGGAGCAAGCCATTCTATAATGGGATCAACCGCTGAAATGCCTGGCCCACTGAGACTCAGCTAATTCAATCTTCAGCAAACACGTATACAAATATACACTCTACATATCTTTCAAAAAATGTGAATTATTATGTGTCAGTCAAATATGATTATTATGAATATGTATTATTGCTGACCTTCTTAGTATGAGATGGGGACTTACAGAGAAGTTTAAACAAACTCTATGTCCTATTCATGAAACTCCCACACAATTATATGGAGCCTATATGTCCCAGCTGGCTTAGAGGGAAGCTATTTCCACCCTTCAAATTACTGACCTATGGCATTCTACACTCTATATGTGCTGAAGTTGCCTGTGTGTGACAGCTTTCCATGCATATTCATGCATGCATATGGCTTGCCAGAATGGAGCTCGTCTCATCTCAGTGGCCTCTCCCATGCAAAACTGTGCGAAGGCTCTTCATTATTAGGCCTACCAAAAACAGGTACTCAAAGCCTACTGGGTCTTACACTTTCTGTGCAGGTCTGTGTGTGTGTGTGTGTCTGTGTAGTTAGGTATGTGTGTATGGGGTGTGTGTATGTGTGTGTGTGTGTGTGTGTGTAGTCAGGTGTGTGTGTGTGTGTGTGTATGTGTGTGTGTGTGTAGTAAGGTGTGTGTGTGTGGGGGGATGCGTGTGTGTGTGTGTGTGTGTATGTGTGTTTGTGTGGAGGGGGGATGTTGCGGTGAGTGGGTGGGTGGGGTGGGTGGGGAGTGGGTGGGGTGGGTGTGTGTGTGTGTGTGTGTGTGTGTGTGTGTGTGTGTGTGTGTGTGTGTGTGTGCGCACACGTCCGTGTGTGCATCCATGTGTGTGTGTGTGTGTGTGTGTGTGTGTGTTCCGGTGCCAGGTTCAGTGAGAAAGGAGGAGTCCCATAACGGGGCCTCCATCTCCTCCAGCTCCATCTGCCCATTCGGCTCTCAGACCTCCATAAATTAACAACACGCTACATCTGCTTTGGGCTACATTGTTACTTGTGTGCATTTGGTGGTTCCTCTGTTTATGAAAAATTAAACACTTTGCTGCATTCAATTATTTTTCCCCCAAAACCCCCACTGCTGGAGACATGACAGAATCCCCTTGCTCTGCCCCAGCCGCTAAACCAGGCACCTACTTGAGAAGCGAGAGAATGTACAGTCTCTTATGTAAAGAGAGAGGAAAGGGGGGAGGGAAAAAAAGAGAGAAAAACACACATACAACAGCTGCTCAGAGGAATGGAAAGCACATGTGTGTGCGAGGCGAGCTGAAAATGCCATCCAGTGCGGCCATGATGCTCGTATTTCCACCGGACTAATCAACCACGCTATGCAAGCCGTCCAATAAACACTGGCACAGGATGCGGAGAGCTAATTTGCAATGCCGAGTTTCTCAAATGCTGGGGTGTGGTGCAGAGTGGGATATGCCACAGAAGACTGTCGTGTTTATCCCCGTACCCATGCAACTCAGTGATTGGTGGTGAAAGAGTCCGTTTGGGTTAAGTGCGCTAGCTGTGGAATCATTTTAAGTGTAACGTCATGTACACTGAAGTCATTTCAGGAGTGTAAACACATCAACACAGAGCACAGCTCAACACAGATATCCGACAGGCTCCTATAGCCAAACACGAACACTTGTGGTTCACAAAAAATTAAAGCCAAATGACTGTATACCTGCTATGCATTCATCCAACTGGCTCCATGCAAATATCACTCCAAGATCATAAACTTGCAAAGGCATTTTAAACACAAATAAAGAATGCTTCAGAATTCAGGGCTTTTGAAAAGCAAGAAGTCCTTTAAACACAGAGTGGTCATATACTTGCACAGATATAAAAATGGTTCCACGCATGATTAGCACAGGAGCTAAACTGCTGAACCGAAAAATAGGGTAACTTGCCTAAACTATACTTAGAATATTGCTTTTACTTTCTCTGTAATCTCTTTTCAAATGAAACAAAGCAGCATTCGAAATATCCACTGAACAATATTCATTCTCTAGAGAAGAGCAACTTGCATCTCTTCTCTATTACTATGCTAATTGTGCTTATGGCAATGCAAAACAAATACATAAGTAATGATTGGTATATTGTATGGGTAAAACTTCTAAGAGCATGCATATAGAATGAAAAATATATCAACAAAGAGGTGGCTCTATCACCAGCAGCCAGCCTGTCTACCTCCAGCTAGTGTGGTCACATGATCAAATGATGTATTTCCCATCACCATCCATGAGGCACCCTGCGGAAGTGTGAAAATGTGGCGGCCCCTTCCCCCTTTCTCTCTGCCCCTGCAACCCCCCTCACCTCCCTGCACTACCACCCCCATCTCCTTACACTGAGAGAGAGAGAGAGAGAGAGAGAGAGAGAGAGAAGTGGAGTCGGCGCGTGCCTCTGTTGTCCTGCATCCCTCCTTCGACCCATTTAGAAACAAGATGCCTAAGATGCCTGCTCCGCGCCACACTCTGCTAATGCCCACACGCCGCTAATGCCCCAGCGCTGTTCCGATGGGCACACGTGTTTGTCTTTGACATTAATGTCGTCGGCTTGTTGCGGTCATATCTAGCCAGGGATAAAAAACGTTACTGCGAGAGACTTCCAGCCGAACAGGTGTTCCATGCAGACCGGGCTATCAATCTGCCAATGGCCTGTCTCAGTAGGATTCAGGGTTAATTATCGTCAAATAATCCATTAAAAAGAAGGATGGAAATGGGAGAGGCCAGGGATGCCAGGCTTGATAAGAGACGCTGGTGGATGGATATGGGTGGGGAGATATTAGTCTATGTTGTCATGTTCCCTGGATCAGAAAATGGAGGCCCAACAGAGAAAAAATAAAAAATAAAAGGATGAGGATCTGTGGACCCTTTTAAATGAGCGCCATCCATTAAAGATAATTGTATCTCAAATAAAAGAACACAACTCATTTTGCAGTGCCATATCTTGACACTTAGGTCTGATCAGTCACATTCAAAATAACGTCGTTGAGGCATAACTGGTAAATGCCATTATGTTTCTTTAATGCGCTCCACATATTAATTAGCATTACACTTTAAGATCAGGCAGTAAATTATTCCCAAGCACACTGTGACACCTGACCTATTGTAAATTTTACTCTGTGCTTATAACTTCATTTATCTATGCAATGGCCCTGTGAATATTTTATATATATATATATATATATGTATAATATTTAATATATATAATATAAATATATATAATATTTTATATATTTATATGAGATAAGGACCTGCTGCAGCTGTAACCGCGGTGCATCACCGATGGCACACACACACAGGCAGTTAAGGTCGTTGGACTGCCTTAGCACGTCCATACAGATTTTTCTCATTCGCTTGCGGTGGGGGTCCAGCATGAGTCAAGCCATGTGGGCTGATAAGCGGCTCCGCTTCCACTTGTGATATAGTACAGTGGAGAGGCACTGAAAGGCATTTCGATTTTGAATTCTTCCTTCAATCGCTCAGCAGAGCCACACTTCCTCACCGAGTTAATGGAGAGACAGGATTAAATTCAGATGCTCAGAAATCAATCAGTGATCCGGATTCATCAAGTGACTGCAGTGCCCATTGATTTCATCTCAGTGGTGGTCTCATGTTATGTAGTGTCTACTGCCGGACAACATCACAGACACCTCAGATGGCAAACACAGCCATTACACCTGAGTGCATTGTTGAGCACATTGTTTCAATGACATCTGTTGCGAAAAAGTAATTTCTCTTCTCAAGTACTCAAGGACACAATTCCTGGATTAGTTACAATCTCATTGGGTCTTAATATCTGTTGAAGAAAGTAGTAATTTCTAACTGCCAACTGTTTCCATCAAACACTGCATTATACTGGGACAGCAAAACCATGAAACGGTCAAACTACTACAAGTACTTTTCTCCTCTTGTTGGTGGCGGTGATTGTCCTCCCTGCAGCACCATCCTCGTTTTCAACACTAGCTGACTAAACGCCAGTCAATTATCATGTTTGAGTTCCTCCATTCTGATGACCATTTCTGCAGAGAACAATAAGCCCAACCTTGCAGTGACTATTAGCATCAATGAAAGTGGCCTGAAAGTGGCAGAAACACGAGTTATTTTTATGAAAGAAAGCTTCCTAAGACCCAGGAATCATCATGTCTAATGAATCAGGTTCAGGAAATGTCACCTACATTAGTGCTCCACTCCAGTCTAGCACATAATAGCTCTCTACATTATAATTCCAGAGTAAAAGTACACCATTTTACATGACAAAAAGATAGTGTGCTTGCCATTGAGTTTTGTTGCTGCTTGTGAGGTGACGTTAGGGCTTCTAAGGAAATGTCTTATTTGTGTAAATTTTAATGCATGAATGTTTTATACATTCTTGTGCATGTACCATAAGAGGTGGCTTAAAACTCCCCACCCCAAGCTGGGACTTTAAGATATTTCACTCCGACAGTTCATTTGCCATGAACGATAGGTCAAATAACCATTTTATATGGTGCACAATAAAAATGAATTAAAGCTTTTAGACCTCATCAGTTCTTTACATTTTCATGACTATGGCATGTGATGTACGTCCAAAGGCTCTCCCCTTTAATCATATTACCCTACCCTCGAGTTAACCTCACTACCTCTCTGGGAAAGCCAAAACACCATTTAACATGCAAGGTCTAAAATCACTTTGGGCTTAAAAGCCATATTAATATTTTTCACATTTTAATACTGTCTCCTGCCATGGACAGTTTGATTTCTCTAAAGCTAACATTGCTTATGATGCTGGGTACTATGAAGTCTGCAATACACCGCATTTAAAACCATGTCACACCCAGTGCTGTCATCCATTTGCCCAGAGCTTCATAGCGAACTCTATATTCTTAAGCGTCTCAAGCAACCCGAGGAGCAATTCCGAGTAAAATATTTTCACAAATTGGCGAGGACACCACACAGGGCTCGGCACAGCTTTTTCGTTTCACAAAAATCAGGACTGTGTCCAAGTTTCCAGTTATGAGAAATGTCTGGGTTGCTCTCTATCATTACGGCAATCATTCCTCTCTGTTGTATCCATTTTTCTTTAAATATATCTCTAAAGCTTACTCTGGCATTTCCCAAAACCACTATCATTTTGCCCCGACTGCGATCGCCACATGCAATCTGCATCTAGTTGTACATATTTGCTGTGGGAATAGAAACCAGACACCTGTCTCCCCCAGCGGGGCAGTGCTTTCTCTCTCTCTCTCTCTCTCTCTCTCTCTCTCTCTCTCTCTCTCCTCCCGAGCCCCCTCTCCAACCAGCCAGGCATATCAAAGCAGTTGGACGGAGGCTTCCAGGAATGAGAACAGCCTATAGAGGGGAAGGGAGGGAAAGAAATGTTCACTCGTCCCCTCCAGGCTTTTTAAGGGGCCCAATAATCAAACTCCGACCCATCATCGCCATCAGAAGGCGTCATCCGGGACCATAATCTCACTCCAAATTGATTGGCCGGCGCTATGACAGTTTTCAGATTATTTCACCGGCCAATGAAGATAAAGCGGAGCTTCATGGTGAGGGACAGGGGCTGGTGAGTAAAGTGGTGGGCTCTTAATGTGTATGGAAATGGGAGACATCGGAGCATTCAGCTCCTTTCAGCGGAGTGACTTTAACATGCTGCTCTGGTTTCTGCACCTGAATAAGTTCCACAGGGAGAACTGTGTGAGTCTCTCTGTGCTGAAATAAGGCCCTTGCAACTCATATACCCCCATTGCCAGTGATGCTGTCAAATGGCTGAAGCAGGAGTTATATGTAATATTGTGCAATATCAAATGTTATTCAGAAATGCATCCAAGCCTAAACTCTTAAGCCTCCTGGCAAGCATTATTGATCTGACACCTGCGTACTGTTTGACTTTCCAGATAGCAGGGCACCATGACACCCATGCAGTATTTGATGAAGGCAATTATTTATCATGTTAATCACTGCTGAGACACAGCAGGACTTTCCAGATAAAGATCCACTGAGCGACAGGAGACTCCACTCCACCGAGTGTCCTTGGGGGGCGGTGGTGAGGGGGTGGGCAGGGCGCCCCAAACGCACACCTTCCATATCATATTTCATTAATCCTCAGCTTCATCCATCTGGCCCAATCTCTTGAGCTGCTTTTGAGGCCCTTTCCCAGAGCTCCCCTCAGGCCCATCTCTCAAACTCAAGGTGGCGTTCACGGCGACTCTGGGAGCGGATAGTGACGATCCCCCAGATCTGTGAGAGTCTAATACTTCATTAACTGGCCCATGGGGTTAGAGCTTCTTTTCTCTCGTTCTCGTCCCCCTCTCTCTCTGTCCCCTCTCTCTCTCTCTCTTTCTCTCTCTCTCTCCACAGTGTGCCCTGGCAATTGCCATCATCTTTTTAACGATGTAACCTGAATCCAGTGAACAGACTGGCAGAAGGGCAGAATCTTTTTTTTTTATCATTTTCCACCCCTCCACCCAATTTTATAGCACTTCATCTAAAAAGAGAGGCCTCATTGTGGAATAAAATGTATAATTGACATTACTCCATACATTACAGGTGAGCGCGACAGAGGGGGTGCCTGCATGGGCCCTTTTAAATCTGTATTCAATTACTCTACGCTAACTTCCCATTTGGATAGAATTCTGATGAGCCATTTTTTGTGAGCAAGGGCTGCAGTGCACTTGTCCTTCTCGTGAGTGCACCCTGGCCATATCTGATTACTGTGAACCTTTGATCAAGAGCCTTATTACCTTTAAAAGCCCATAAGAGTGAATCTTACACAGACGTTTTTCCTTCCATAATGCCACTGTCCCATTCAGCATTAGACTTGATAGACTATTGAGGAGACAGGAGAAAATTGGGAGATGATCATAAAGAAATGATGGGAATGGTAATGTATTTCAGCTTGTGATTTCCTATCCTGTAGCAACCCTTCCTTGTTAAGCTTACATGAGCCCTCAATCATGGAGCTACTCCCCTCTGGTGGTCACTTGGGGCATCATGGTGATGTGCTCTACTTTCTGTTTTTTTTTCCCTGACATCAGAGTAGGCTGGTGGGTAGACTTTTTTTTCTAGAGCCGAACCTTTTTGTCCTCTTGTGTTTCTTTTCTTCTGTCGTCTCCACATTTCATTGTTCATCTTTTCCTATTTGCCTTTCAGTTAGATTTATTTTCTCTCTCTCTCTCTCTCTCTCTCTCTCTCTCTCTCTCTCTCTCTCTCTCTGGGTCTGTCCCTCAGGAGAACAGCAGAGAAACAGGACATCTGCCATTGACATACAGACTTCTTATTTAAATCCCATTCCCTTTGCCATCCATTTCCAAGAGTGATGCTGAGAGGCACCAAAAATGGCACGTTGTGTGGGCAGACCGAGCTCCAATTGGATCATTCCATGTGATTGCAGGGTAAACAGTTGGGTGATGGATGCCGTCTCATTACAATGGGAAAGTGAGAGTTTAATTTCCTGTACATGTTCCATCTTTATTAATGTCAGGAACAGCGGGTTGTCAATTGCATTAGCACGCCGTTCGCTTGCATCTCATCCCGCCTGACACAAACAAGGCCGGCTAACCGCTCATGGAGGTTAGACTCCCGCGAAGACTCCTTGAAACGCCTCTCTCTGTTTACGTGTAACGACCTCTGCTAATCGGATGTGCAATATCGGGACACAACGCAACGACAGCCGATTAATATTCATTATCGTCAGATAACTTCTGACTCCGCTGACCTCTCTTCTCTTCCAACGCTTCTCCCCTTCAGAGCTCAGACTGAGTCTGGGGGCCTCCACTCATGAGCAGGGGAGGAACAAAACACAGCTTATCAAAAGTTCCTGCCAAGAGCAGATCTGTTTCTCCAACACTCCTGAACAAATCTCATATCAACACACACGCACACTCGCACAAACACACACGCACGCACACACACACACACGCACGCACGCACGCACATACACATACACACACACACACACACACACACACACACAATGGCAATGAGACAGATGCACCAAACCAGTCATGTGTGATGATATCAATGCAATCTACAGAGTGGGTAGAGAGAAAGAGGGGGAGAGAGACAGAAAGAGAGAGAGAGCAAACCTAAAATCCAGTGCGATAAAGCTGTCAGCGCTGGTGTCTGAGACACCCTGAGCCACCACTATCATTCCCAGCCCCCCCTCCTAAGCCTCTCCCCTCAGACACCCCACACTCTCAGCATCACATACCTTATCACGAGTCCCACTCACAAAGGCACTCCTGCCTGCCTTAACTTAAACTACACATGGGCTCACTTAGGAGACATAACACTGTTTATACATCTTCAATATTAGATTTGGGTCTTGTAATAACACTCAGAGATGGGGTGTAGCTGGATACATGGATAGGTGAAAAGATACAGAGAAGTGGAGAGATATGTGGCCAATATGGGCCAAGAGTGTCAAATACACCAGGGAGAGAGATGACAGCAAAGTGTGTGTGTGTGTGTGTGTGTGTGTGTGTGTGTGTGTGTGTGTGTGTGTGTGTGTGTAGGTGTGTGTGTGTGTGTGTGTGTGTGTGTGTGTGTGTGTGTGTGTGTGTGTGTGTGTGTGTGTGTGTGTATGAGAGAGAAAGAGAGTGGCTTAGAAAAGTAAAAAGAGAAGTTAGCTAGAAGTTAGAGAAAGAGTTGCCACAGGAACACAGCATGCACATTGTGTATGCGTATGTGTGTGAGAGAAAGAGGGAGTGAGTTAAGCCGAGAGAGGCAGAAAGAAGAGAGAGAGAAGAGAGAGAGAGAGAGAGTGGAGGAGAAAGTCGGTCGTTCTCCTCCACTGCCCTGTGGGTCTGCCTGCCGCTTACATCCTGAGACTCCAGGGCACAGGAGAGCTATACCCAGAGTGCCTGGTCATTACCACACTAAATTTATATTGATTGCCGAAGCTTAGCAGCTAAATGTGGGCTATTCCCCGGACACGGGAACGACCACATGCATGATGCACATTACAGCTCCTGGGCATGAACCTTGGAGCTGGTTGATTTGCAGGAATCTAGGATTAGTCCAACAGCCATATGTATGAAAATAGGACCTGTTTCTATGTGTGTGTGTGTGTGTGTGTGTGTGTGTGTGTGTGTGTGTGTGTGTGTGTGTGTGTGTGTGTGTGTTTGGGCCTAGTGTTGGATGCAGTTGTGGGGGCTGGCCGTGGTGGCTGAATCTGGGTAGATAGATAGAGCAGAGAGAGAGTTGAGTCTGAAATGTTTGAACTTCGGCACGGTGTGTGTGTGTGTGTGTGTGTGTGTATATCCGCGTGTGAGTAGGTTTGTGTGGAGGTGTGTGTCTGTGCATGTCTGGTGTTGTGTCTGCCCTCCTGCGGGTGTGTCTTTCATCGCGCGTATGCACATGAGCTCGCCCTTGACATTATCAGCAGATTTATGAGGCCCCGAGGTAAGGCTGAAATACTGCTGAGGCTCCAGACAGCAGGGCCGGGGCCAGGCCCTCACTTCAGAGCCACTGTCCGAGGGCTAAATACGCACTGAGAAGAGAGAGAGAGAGAGAGAGAGAGAGAGAGAGGAGGAGAGAGAGGGAGAGAGAGAGGGAGGGAAGGAAGAGAGGAAAGGAGAGGAATGGAGAGCAGGAAGGAAGGAAAACTCTCCATAACCGAGCCCCACAGTGCAGCCCTCAGGGGGAAATCATAATTAAGCAGTGATTAAATTAAGGGTGAGATGTGAGTGAAATGCTGGATGATTGACAGACTGCTACCCCTTCAATCTCTCTCTCTCTCTCTCTCTCTCTCTCACACACACACACACACACACATCTCTCCTGGGCTGGGATCCATATGCAGGGACTCACCAATGACTCATGCATTGGTTTTCAGTGACCTCTAATTAGGCCTCTTAATTATTCACTTATTTTCATGCATAATTCCCTCTACTGCCTTATTTAAAAAGAAACCCACTGAAAGTTGAAGTTGTAAGTGAAAATGCCAAATAAATATTACAGCACGCACACTATGTATACATTTTGAGGAGCTGACAGGTTCTAGATGTGTGGTCTGGTTTGTGCATTCAGTTGATCATCACAGAGCCAAGATATGTAGGCAGCCTTATGTAAATTTAAAACCATTTGCACAATGGGGGCACATAGTCCCATCAACAATTCCTGGAAAATTCCAACAATCTCCCAAACTGTCACACTTAATATTCAAAGCCATTTCCATGTGCTTCCCTGCTCTACTATCCCCACACCAACTGTAGCCTTCAATGGCCATCCCAGTAAGCCTCATATGGATTTTTCATATACCAGGCACATACTGTAGCTTATGAAAATAAGTACTCGAGGCCCTTAAACAATCCGTTAAGTCCACAGATGGTAAGAAGGTCCTCTTAGTGTGTAATACAAATTCAAATGGCTGTATATGGAGATAGATTATGGGCCGGCCTTGGAGCAGGAGCTCCTTGCCAAGATGACTTCAAGATGGCAGGTATTGATTATGTGCTCGATAAGAGCGCCCCTCGCGGAAAGGCCAGCTTCTCGACAGCTCATAAAAGAATCATACACAAAGCTCAGTGCACACGCATACTTTCATTTCTCTCTCCTTCTCACTTCTCTTGCTGTCCTCATACAAATTGTGTGAAAACATTCTCCAGGCCCTCTGGTAATAGAGCATCATTAAACTCATGTTGTTTCACCTTCCTCTCAAAGCAGTTGGCTAATGTCAATTTCCCTTAGCCGTCCTTGGGAGTCTACACATGTAAACATATTTCATTAGATTTCAACAGGGGCTTTGAAGAGTGCACGACAAATTATTTCGCCGCGTCTGCAAATTATTTGTCGTCCCCCCACCTCCCATCAATGCAGACGGCACAGCGTGACATTTCAGAGTCTACCCAGTTTTTCTTTTCTTTTTTTTTCTTTTTTCAAAAAGATGGCTGGTATCGGGACAGAGAGAGGATGTCCTGAAAGTCCACGGAGCCATCTGAATTTGATTATCCTGTGAAACAGCGGGACTTAGGAAGCGTTCCCATAAGCTCGCAGCTGCTGTCGGGAGTTTGCGATGATGCCATGTGAAGACTGTCGTAATGGCAGCAGCGCTGCCAGTCTGACTGACCTCATCATCCTTGACATTTACCACAGCGGCTTGCATCTCCACCCCCCCCTCCACCTCTCACACACACGCACACATACAAACACACACACCTTTATCCACCCTGTCCTCCTACAGTGCCGCGGTAAACAAACGCCTCTTCCCTGATGCCTATCAGTTTTGTAACTGGGCACACAGCAGTTTGAGCAAAGACACACACACAGGCACACACACAGAAAATAACAGCAAAGTTTCAATCTGTGTGGCAGGGAGAAAAAATGATTTGCCCAGGCTGCCATCAACAAGGGTATCTGAGACTAATCTCAAAGGAAAGCTGTCAAGTCCTTGCACATAACTGCCTGATGAAACTGAGCAGTAAATGCTTCATAAAGCTTTCATAAATATGCAATTGGTGGGCTAATAGCTGTTGCTAAAATCCAGCTTCAGCCCTCATTATCTCTCCTATCCACCGGGAGCTTTTTCGGCAAAGGGTACATGGGAATATCTATAAAAAAAAAAAACACCATGCATTTCGCCAGACTTGGGCTCTCCTGCGAGCAGTCTTTTTGATCTAGTACCCAAGCAACGGAGACAGATATTTTTCAGGCATGCTGTGGGTTGGCAACTGTAGAGCAGAGCAAACATTCTGACTTAAATATGTCAGAGATGCCAAATACTGGATGTCAAAACTGGTAAACCATAGCGAAAAGCCACACAGCGTACGCAGATTGATTGTAATGCAAAGCAAAAATAATGGTAAGCTTCACCATCACATGACAGTAAAATGAATTATTTCAATTAAATAACCCTAGAACTGAAATTCTTTTCTATGGTTTATTTCTAGTGTTGGTACGGTGTTCAAAATAGCTAAAATGCTACATACAGTACATGACATGAATGGACATCATACCAGCTTCAATCTAATTCCAGCTAGACATACATACACCTTCGCATCAATATTCAAATATCCCTGAGGAGACATTCTGGGGGGGGTAATATCTGAAATAGACATGCTGCATATCTCTGAACGTGTGGCATTTAACATGATTACGTCTTTTTGGTCTGTGTTTCCCAATCTCCTCAGCAGTCATGTAAATGTGTGGGGGGGATTTGTATTCATCATGGGCTCCAAATTGAGACCTGGTGTACCTGAACCCACCCTCACCCCCTCTCCCCCATTGCCTCTAACACCTGACAGTATGTCAGAATGCCCTGGGTTATCGGCAAGTAAGGCTCATCAGAAAGGCTGTATTTCTCCACACAGCCCAAAGTCTCACACACAATGAGAAATGGCGAGATAAGGGGCGGGAGACCATTTCTCTTGACATTCACGACGGCAAACTCATCAGTCATGCTGTCAGAGCCAGTGGTCTGGGCTAGTTTTGGATTTATGAGGAATAATGATGGGTCGAAAATAGCAGTAAAAGCCTTGCTTTGGAGTGTTTGTGTGCGAGCATGTGTGTATGGGTTTGTGTTTGTGTGTGTGTCAATGTGTGTAGAGGCACTCTCTGCATAAAGACCCCATTTCTTCTGCCCATGACCCCAGAACTGAATTCTCATTCTATCCCTCTGTGATAAGGGGCTTTTGTGTGTTGTGTGTTTGCTTTTGTATGGCATTTCATCTGTTTATTTGCTTTCTTTTTTATTTACTTCTGCTTACCGGTATATATTAAGTGCCATTGCCATCTTCAGTATTCAGACAAATAACAGATATCTCATTTTTCTTGAAGCCTAAGCTTCTTTATTTTCATGATGTTATTCTTATGTGAAGATCAAAAATAAATAACCCTGAATGTAGACTACTGGCTCCTGACACTGACAAAAAATGCTTTTTATTTTCCTGGACACCATTTTCAATCAACTTGACTCCAAAAATGACACAATGAAGTATCACACGAGTGAGAGCATTCCAAATGCCCCTGTTTTATTTCCAACTCCCGTGACAGTTGGTCACAGATACTGTTGTCCTGAATAGATGTCTGCCGAGCAAACGTCCAATCATCTGACACCATGTGAGGGAACGTTTTGATGACACCGATACTGTTGTTGGGCCAGGTTCTCACTGCAGTGATAGAGACAGAGAGAGGAGACAGAGAGAGAGCATTGCTTTCACTCACCAGGTCGACAACACACAGAAGCGTTTAAGGCTGTAGGCCAGAATTCTGCATTTGCCCATGTGTTTGTCCCAAAAAGTGCACACCTATGTGGACTCTGGAAATAGCTGTTAGGAAAAGGACGAGTAAAAAAAAATAGTAAAAGCAAATGTTTCAGGGGGAAGAGCAGTATTGGGGTAATTTCAAATCAAGTGTATGGGCCAGACCTCTCCAAGCACAAGAGGCTCTTTGATCAGGGGGGAAAATTGAACATTGGACCAAAAGCTTGTTGCGGTGGCGAGTGGTGAATGCACAGTGACAGTGGTCGAGCTCTGCTGGCGACAACTCGATCAATTCTGTTGTGTCTCATTCAGCCCTGAGCAAAAGAGAGACGAGAATAGCAAATGACTCATTTAGGATCTGAGGCGCGAGTCAGAGTTCACTCCGAAGCAATTCTGAAGTGCAAGTGCTCTATGTGGCGAGACTTTTGAGGCTGAGCTTTTAAATGGAGTCCGTCTGTAGTGTTGTGTTAAATGGAAATCTACTCTTGCGACTACACACTGGCCTCTTGGCAAGTCGATAGAACTGTATATATAAAAGCTGTTCCCACTCCTAACCGTACCTTCAGATCATGTCTATTCATCCAATAACATTTATGGGAAGTAGCATAAAATCACTTCAGACACATCCATTTGTGTGTAAGATGCGGCGCTTTTTTAGGAAGCCTTGGTGTGTTTCTGTTTTTTTTTTTTTTCAGTCCTTCGCCAAGGGCCATATTTTGAGGCATTTCTGTATGCCTTCAATTTAAAAAATACATAAAAAAAAAAACATTCTGGTTGTTGAGCAACCACTTCAACATGTCTGCACAATCAAATTGAATAAATTCGACACAAACAATGATTGATGGACTGATTTGCTTCAGGGTGTCAGAGCACAAGTCAGGTTGACAAATCGGAGTGTTGTCAGCAAGCTCCTGCAGAAGCTCTTGGATTTGCAGCCACTGCCGTGCATGCTGTTGCTGTTGATGTTGTTGTCATCCTGCTCCTCCCCCCCAACTCCACCCCAACACACACACACACACACACACACACACACTTGTTTTCCCCAAAGTTCAGTGACACCGCATTGCCTGCTCCCGCCTCCGAAACTAACCTTAATGTAGACAAAGCCAAGTCTGCAATTCCGAGGCAGATCGGCGAGCCGGAGACCACCTGCATCTTCAGCAGGAAGTACACAGGAGAGCCGGGCATTTTTCAATGCATTTAGATGAGACCTTTAACAAAGGTCTCTAATGCAGATATCAATGATCCCTGAGAGAGGCTATCAGAGTGGAATTGGCTGACGGGGGGATGTCACCGTGCGCATGAAAAATGATGGGTCCAATTTGCACACTCCCCGCGCTCTCCGTCCGGCTGCCGGTGCCGGCAAGCCGCGGCCGGCGGTCGTTAAAAGAGGAAGCCAGGCCCGACAGCCGGACCTTCAGCCTGTGAGCACGCGAGCGGGCGGTTAAATTGCCACTTTACCTGGCATTTCATTAATCTGTCACGGGGGCCCACGGCAGCTCTCACCGAGTCAATGATGACAACTTAAAGTGAACTTTCAGGAAAAATAATAACAGCCCTTGCTTTTCATCTATTCTTTATTTGTTCCACTCCCCAAGGACAAGGATGTACAATATTAAAGAATAAATGCCTTGAGTTTCTCAACTGTCCCGTGCTTTCTTTCAACTCATCCAATTGTGTCTTCCACACAGTAATATACTGTATATCCCATCACTCTCAAAACACACAGTGCAGATTATGAAGCTGCTTTTGCAACGCTCACCACTCGTATGTTTATTTGGGTCAGAGAGTGAGGTAACGGCTAGTTGGGGACAGTAGCGACCACTCTTGGAAACTTGTCCTTTAAACTCCGGGTCTGTGCTGACACCCGAGCTCCCGCTTTAATGGAGTGACTTCGGGAGGCAGCGCCAGCTTGATCTACTGCCGCTCGGCGATGTGCCCTTGAGGCGAGAGGTAAATTTGCGAAGTTAATCACTTAATGAGGCCAATTAAACATGGGAGAGCCCAGGTGTAATGAGCGCCACCTCAGCGCCCGCAGCAGAATGAGAGGTGATTTCCCGCTCGGGGAGAGGAGGGGGGCCATGTTTAATCCCTTTCTCCACTCGTTCTCGGCCCACGCCGCTCGATGAGGTCAGTCACGTGGGGGTCCAGCACACTGCTCGCTCGCCACACACACTATAAAGATGTGTTTACTTCAGCTTTAGTGTCAGCCATGGCAACTCAGAAAGAGCCAGAACGAATGGATCCAGTGCGCTGATGAATTAGCCAGTGCATCTAAGCTGGCGGTTAGAGGTTCAGGAAATGTGCATGGGAAGACACTGGGCAGGGCACTTGGCAGTATTGTTTGGTTAAGACTGCTAACAGGATTACTACATGATGCACTGGAAGATTGCAAGAAGGCCTAAATGTGTAATGGGGGCTGAGCACGTTCCGAACATGATAGCCTTGCACTGTGATATGACAACATGTGTTTGTTGGCTCCATCCAGTCAATAAATATTACAGTAACATATCACTGTGTTAGAGAAACAATTACAGAGATGGCTACATAAATCATGGTGCGTCATCCAAAACAAAGTGTGTGGTCAGTGTGCCTTCCTCTCAACAGTAACAAGCTCATCCACTTTAGATTCAACATGGTGGCATAATGTGATTCCACATTTAAAGTGGACGATATCATTTTTTACATGAAATTGTTTGCAGCTCTTTTTGCTTAATGACACCTCATTCCTCCAGAAGTAGGCTGCACACACAGGCACTCAGTAAGGCGTACAGGTGCATAAATCACCACAAGCCCACTCATGAGCTTAAGTGCTTTCTATCTGCAGGTAAGTGATCTCAGCATAAACCCAGGAAGAGGCCCTAGAATGGCAAAGGGGAGAGATGGTAAAGGTCACAATGAAGAGGGGCATTATGGGTAAAATCCATATCCTCTTCTCTGATGGTCGACACTTATAATAGATGCTGGATTTGTGACACAGGGGTGACACACTTTCCACCCCTTGAAATTTTTGATCCTTGGAATTGTACACTACGGAAAACACTAGAAAACAAATACAGCATGGTTGTGAAACTGACATTCTGAAACTGACTAGTTCTGAAACAGACATTACTGCAGAACTGCTCATAATATCTCACCTCCGTATCACACAAGAATAAATTCTCCAAGACAAGATCTCTAAAACCCATCATGGAATAGCAACTGACTGTCACCAATCTCGTGACATTCTGGACAAATCCTCCATTTCACCTGACAAGAGCCGGCATCCATTTTTCTCATTATAAAAAAAGGGGAGAGGAAAAAAACAAGAGATCAGTGAGTTGTTATGTGAGCGCCTAAAACGTGGCTGTGATTTACACTTAATCCGTCATTATCGCGCCTTTGAAGTGACCTCACCTCGCCATGTTCCCACTGCGACCCAGAAGCACTCTCCTCAGCCGTCGTCTCCTCATTAACTGCTGGGAAATAAAGCTTGGCCGCGCGGGACTTTGATGTTCCCCCGACGTCCACGCGCCAAGGCGAAAAACATTACGGCCTTTAATCAATTACCGGCCTCACCTTTGGGGCAGTACATTCATTACATCTGATAGGAACAGATAAAGGACAATATTCCAGCAGCGTGTCATGACTGAAACCAAGGGAATAGCGAAGATATGAGGAGACTTAAAGTAGGTGATTTTTTTTATGCCGATCATATCATTGCTTCACTGGATTTACATATGCAGCCTCACAGGAAATCTAAAGTGACTTTGCAGTCATAATTTATGTTTGAGGTGATTTATTGCCTTATGATCACCGCAGAAACAGATCTCCCAAAGAGGTCCGCATATGTTGCAGGTAAATGATATCCATTATAAAACTTTATCACAGCAATGAAATGAAATGAATCCATCAAAAAGACATGGGTGTTCATTATGTAAAACAGATTTTGGATCACTCAAATATGTATCAGAGGTTTAAATATGATTAATTGAAAATGTAGGCATCGCCTACGCCTGAAAAGAAAACATCTATTCAGACCATCACCAAGAACAAAGATCAGGTCTTTCCACAAAAGCTGAGACTCAACTTTGCACAACATCAGTCAAACACAACTGAGGCTTCACCAGGGACAGAGAGAAAGAAGTCTCTTTCATTGAAATGCAAGGCCACCAACACCATATCTCCACACTATTAAAAACGAACAAAAAACAAAAAACACCTTATTGTCATACAGAAATGATGGTAAACAGCGGGGTAGTCGTGGGAACAGAGCCTAGGTTGCTTTGAAAGGCTCACATGTAGGACTGCCCTCTGGACCCGTCCCTGACTAGGAAAAAAAAAACACCCGCAGTGCTATGGCCATCCGCCACACAAAGCTGGGGTGGCACGTCCCACATGCAAATGATGAGGCGCTCGCTCGCCCTCCCCGAACAGAGCCTCATCAGACGCAACAGCCAGGCGGGATGCTAATCTGTGGCCTGTGTGTACACACGAAGGCATCATGGCCATCTGCCCCCACAAAACTGGGCATCCATCTTACTGGGGACACAATGAGCCTGGGCACGCTGGGACAGTGGGAGCTCATGGAGGAAGAGGAGGAGGAGGAGGAATGAACACAGACAGAGGGAATCATTGGCTCTCTCTTCAGATAGGGGTGTGGGTGAAAAGGCCATTTTTCAATTATTAACTGTTTTCCTTGCATATTCATTTTAACACTGATGTTTACATCTCGATGTGATCTAATGTTTCGAGGTCAATGCTAAATAAAGACAAAATAGTTGACTAGTTGAGTTCAAATGGAGCTCACTCCTTTGCCGTTTTCTTTCCTCTGTATCCAAGCTGCTGGTGTACTGTACATTCTGTCCACTGATACTAGATATCAACACAAGTTCTACAGCCTTGTCAGACCCTCTATCCTCCTCCTGATGGAAACGGCGTCACTACATTTTCCTCACAGGGTGGAGTAGGTTGTGTTAAGTCTCCAAAGCACCATCCCCACTGCCAGGCTACCAGTCTCTGCAGTCAGCAAGCACACGGTCAGATGATATCATCTGGGATTTTTCCATTTGTTTTTATTTTTAGACCGCTTCCTCGGCGCAGCCCAATCAGCCGAGCAGGCCCCCCCGGTGATAGTGCCGCTCCCTTGCCTGCCTCTTATCAGCCACTGGGGGCTTTTAGCCTCAGCCTCCAGCCATTAACAGGGACTAACCGGAAAGGCTGCGTGGAGAAAAGACATGAGTGGCCTCCTGGTGGCTCCAGATGATGTCAGTGCTAAAAAGGGGCCTGAAGCACTACGGATCGTCTGCTGAGTAGCCTTCTCTCTCTCTCTCTCTCTTTCTCCCCTCTCTCTCTCTTTCTCACTTTCTCTCCCTGGACCCCAGAGGATGGCTGTAGCCTCTAAAGCTGTCATGTAAATCCTGAGAGGGGCCTAAACCAGACACATGCATAAGCAAGCAGGAGGGGTCTGCTTACCAGCAGAAGGAAAAGCATCCACCCCTTTGGATGGATAATGTTAGCGTGTACACGTCAAAATCCAGTCAGCTAGGTGTGACGAGGCAATAACTCCCTGTCCTCCTACTCAGCACTTTACATGCCCTTCACTGAGTAATTATTCTAGATGCAGCATCATCATTTTAAATTGTTTCATGATTCATCTCCACAATGGCACTTGGGATATACTGTACAGTACTTGTCATACAGTATCTCCATCTGCAGTGTGTGGCATGCACTTCCTGGAACGGAGTTTGCTATTCTATTTCTGTGCTGTGTCCTTATCTTACCCATACCAACACCATTATGTGCACGAGCTACTTATGAAATCAGAGGCAGTTTACACATTCTGCAGCTTTCTGCTGAATTACTGTAAGTGAATATAGATCATATCTAAGCCCCTGGCTGAACATAGTGGAGCAGTTGCTGTTGTCTCTTTCAATCAGTGGCGCCACATACATATACATATACAGACCTTCTCTTCCACACATGGACTTAATTGACTTGCATTACAGCACATGCACACATACACACGCAAGCACGCACGCACGCACGCACGCACGCGCGCGCAAAGACACACAGACACACAGACACACAGACACACACACACACACACACACACACACACACACACACACACACACACACACACACACACACACACACACAGGAATAAGTGGGAGGCACAAATGAGAGTGCTTGTATACAAGCACACACCTTTTAGAGTTACAATATTTACCACAAAGTTTACCCAGCTCAGATAATTGGGTAATTTTCATAATGGTCAGGACTACGTTGACAGTGTGCTGAGGAGTAGAGTGCTTTGGGGTCCTCCGAGCATTCTGCATCGCTATTTGCTTATGCATGACAAAGAAATCCCAATGCACAGTCTAACCATTTGAGGTCAGCTTGTACAGCCTTGCATTCAAATTAATACAATTTTAAGTCAATTTCATTGAGCTGAAATAACTGCAAGTCTGCACTTGCTAATGAGGTCAAGGCACCAAAAGGCAAGAAAGAATAAATTGATTGCTACCTATTAGTACACATTGGACTTATTAGCTTAATTGAAGCACAAAGGGGTGGGGTGGGGGCGATCGGTAGAATACAACAAGTGTAATACAGTCAGGGCTGTTATGCACCAGGATTAAAGAGCGCAGCACTGAGTAAACTGGCAGTCAATAAGGAAATGTTCCAGTGTGTGTGGTAATACGATGCATTCAGCCGACTTGCAAGTCCATAACTGTTCTGCATTAAAGACAAGAACCTGCATAACCAGCTATCGCGAGTGATGTCTAATTGTATGTCAGCAACGGAGAAAATATGAAGTTGCTGTTTTGCAAAGCTTTCATCTAAAAGGCATTCAATTGACCACGTCAGGTTATTGGTGTGGATTGCCCATACGCAATGCTGCAGTGTTTCTATTTAAAAATTAATTCAGAGAGCAAAGAAGTTCATTAACTGAACTGAATTCATATGTTTCTTCAACCATCTTGCTTTCTTGTCAAGTAACTGTATTAGTAATCTGCTATTATTTCTAACACTTTAAATGTCCAAATCAACAAATGTCCTTTTCTGGTCTGCAACACTTGTCATGACACATGACATTTTAAAGAGCCCTTCCTGCATATCCTTAACAACCATTGCCACTATTATGTTAGGAATTAACTAGCTTAGCATAATGCAAAATAGAGCTAATTTCTTGATGTTTTGGGTAGGCCAAGGGCACTGCATCACCTCCAGTGTGGAGAGACAAAATGACCACATGTAGTACCTGTCTAAAGATGCAGCAAGGCAACACTAGTGTGAATTTCTTGTTCACACAGGCAAGAAACAAACACCTCCATTAGGCTACATTATGAGCAGAGTATTGGCTGTTATTATGTATAAGTGGTGGCTGAGAGGCGGGGGGCTTCTTTCCCATGTCTGACTGATTGAGCATCATACAGGCCACACACGTTACTGGCTGGCTATCAATCTTTTATTTACAGTACTACGCAGGCTTGATCATGGGTGAAGGCAGATAAAAGACATTTTCTTACAGATGCACTCTTGTGAAGCCTTGTGAGGGAAGGGCTTCACAAACCTTGGAATCATTCTCCTTTCCCTAATGCTGCCATATCATAAACCTTCAGACTGGATATACAGTACAGAGTGTATTTACAGAAGGAAAAAAAAAACATGTTTTACAGGAACATAGTAAAATATCATTTTGATGAGTTGTTTGCAATATTGAACCAACTTGTATGTAAATCCAAACAGTTCTGCAACACTGCCTATGTAAGCTACAGCTACTAAATCATATGAATCCTCTGACACAATAAGTAAGATGCAAAGACAATAAACAAGGTGGTTCAGTGAGTAGGCCTATTGTGTAATATTGTTACTACTGTTAAAGTAGGTCTACTGTTTTTTTTTTTAGCTAGGTGGTCCGTGTTTTTTTTTTTTTTATTGGTTAAGTGGTCCTTGGTCTGAAAAGGTTTTAGAAACACTGGAATAGACTATTAAACTGCCTCTTTGAACTTATTCATAGAAGTTGAGATTTAACTTTATCTGCAGTTAACGGTACTCAGCACTCTATCAAAGGTATTTTAATAAAGAAAACATCCTCAAAGGCTAGCTGCTGATCGTCTGGCTTACTTGCACACTGAAGTAACATAAGTATACCAGTGGGTGTTCTGGCAACATTGTATTGTTCTGCATTTTCTACTCATGTTATGAAGTGAATTTAAAAAGGAATTAAAGTATGACCTACAGGTCAACGATGGCCCATGTTTAACAAATCATCCTGCCTCTGTGCTGTAAAGAACCATGGCCGCCAGCACCATGTGTAATTTCTGATCCACTCCAATCTCAGTAAGTTATTAATTGATTCTACTGGTTTTAATCATCGTAGTTATTCTTCTGGGGGTGACAAGACTCTCAAGAGGAGTTCTGCTGCACACCCTGCATTCTGATGTGGCAAAAGCACCCCCCAAAATAATTCATCAGAAAAACTACAAAAAATAATTCATCAAAAGTGCTACTCTGCAGCCCACTCAAGACCTTTGCTTCTTAATAATTAATCCCTGCAATTAGGCAACTTACCACACGCTTACTGTGAGAGTCCATGCAATATTCATAACAATGCATAATTATGCAATATATTCTTGAAATAAGAGGCTATATATCCACTGCGGGGCTGTCAAGATGCAGACATTTTTATTTAGTTTAAAACAGTTTCATCTTGCACCCAGGGGTCTCAGTGATCGAGGAGGGGGGGTGTCTATGCTGTGACTGCGACAGGACTGGCGGTCTTTTCTGTGTGGAAGGGAGCAGACCGCAAGTGTTGGTGATGCACTCAGAACTACAGGGTTGCCAATATCAAAGTGCATAAAATGCAAAAAAGGCCTACCTTGTAAAATAGGTCGATCATTGATTCTGTCAACATGAGAAGTAAAAATGGCATCAAATTAAAATGGAGCAGAAACGGGCTGTCTGAGAGGCATTGTATGATAAATTATACATAATGTTCCTCCCCAAGCCTGGATAAGACTCTTGAAGGCCTTGATGGCGCCTGAAGCAAATATGAAGCTGCTGCAAGAGTGGACACACTGGACAACTTTGGCTTTCATCTCGAGACGCGGTTCAAAGCTCGCTGCGAACAGAGCAAACTGGCAATCAAAGCTAATGTATAACTGGGCAGTGGTGCACTTCACAGAGGCTCCATCATCAGACCAGCGGCAGCCCGAGATCACACGGCGACGGCTCCCCTCTCTGCACATCACAATGGCAGATTCTCCACGCGGCGTCTTTGGAACGTATTATCTCTCGTCCGCGTTGGAAGCTACGGCGGCGGGAAGAGTGGCTTTGAAGGCGAATAATGTCATGTGTATGATAAATGGGCAGACATAAAAACGTGCAATTCTAAACTTTGTCATACTTAACAAATGTCTTCTCTCTCAGGGGTATTCACAAATCCACAAGGATATTATTTGCACTGCACTGGAGCCCAATTTCAAAAGCACTGTCACATGAAATGTACTGGAGCTGATGATTCAAGCGTGAGTAACATGCACTGTATTATATATGTCAATGACGAGGTTCAGTGGTGAAGACTTCCAACTTCCAAAGCATACACCATAACGGTTTCACATAACCCACATTGTAAAATATATAAAAGGCTTATGAAATATACAATCAAAACATAATAAATGCTGACAGCTGTGGACATACCTCTGGCTTCATGGCATCCGACTCTGGAGCAGACGTCTCCTTCTTGTTTTTGTCTAAAACACAAGCAACAAAATCGTTAAGGGAGCAAAAATGTGAAATATCCAGTGGATCACATCACCACGCTAGTAGCAGGCCCCACTTTGATAAATATCCCCATCTTTAAGAGCGAAACCGTTGCGCACACAGATAATTTACATTTAAATAAAAGTAAAAATCAGGCTTCCGTAAAGGTCATCACTCAGGTATGATCCCCATGGAGAAGACGGAAATTCATTGTTCATTAACTTGTGTGCCGTATAATTTAACATGACAGGGCCGGCTACCCCGCCGCATGTATGTGATGTGTGCGTGCAGGACAGAGCTGGGTCGACTCTGACATGACTGAACACATCTTCATGTCTGAGATCAATCACTATGGTTTACAACTCGCAGCAGTGGCTGCAAACAGTTACCATAAATTACAAGCTTGTTGTTCATATTTTTCAATAACTTTTGAAGGAGAGCCTTCTTGACGAGTGCCCTTTTTCAAATTGAACAAAAGCAAGAGCAGATATTCGACAGATTTCCTGTTTCCACCCGTTGGAAAAGCGCCATGTGGTTTTGGAAAACCTGGCCTGGTGGTATACATTTTGATAAAAAGCAGACATAAGCCTTACGTTTTTTGCTTTGTTTTTTTCTCCCTGGTAAGTTTAAGATTCCTTGCTTGCCTTAAAATATGTCTTGAATCAATGGCATTAGTGGTGATCAATTGTGCTGTCAAACAAAATAAATAGCGATCCAACCCACCACCCCTTCCCCTATGTGGTAACACAGCATTTAGGGTGCTCACACTTTCCATAAGAAATGGGTGATCTTAATGGTGTCATCATTTGAGGCACTTCTGCCAATGCCAAAAGCCCAGACACTTGGTGAATATTTAAAAAGCTTCCCATACCCTATGGACTTTCTCATTCCGTTTCATGGTAAACATATGGGGAGCAGCACATTCATTAAAATTGATCAGGGACATCACTAGAATACACAACACTGAGATGAACATGCATCAGATAAGAAGAAAGTCAATACGAGCCTCAAGCGCTGTGTGACAGCCTGTATCATACGGTGAAAGATTACAACGACAGCTCGCTGCATAGCAAGTATCCTAAATTTAAAACTCTGTTACTGCTATATCAACTTCCTAAAATGGAGGATTTCGCGTGACAGACTTTGGCCCGGCTCAATATTCACAGGGTGCCAATTTGGCCCGGCTCAATATTCACAGAAAAGCCGAAATACAGTTCTGACGGGGTGTTGAATATAAATTCTGCCTTTGGCTTGATACCTTGCTTCTACATAATAGGGAGCCCTGCTGCGAGTGTGGGCTACAGGATAGGTTCTGGTGTCCGACCAAAAAGCCATGGCTTAGTGCAGTAATAACCCCCATCCCTCTCACTTAAGTCACCCAGTGGAATTCAGACACGGAGATTGGCAGAGCCTCCATCCTGTCCCTCAAAACATCTTGTTCTTTGGAACCTGTTAGAGTAAATTGTGTATCCAGCATTCCAGGCACACCTCTCGGCAACGTCTCGTTTCCTCCGCGGTACACAAATCACGTCTTTACCGGACCACATTCAAAACATGAACATTTTTTTTCTGCGTTTCTGTTGCTTTTGCGCAAATGAAAGAGACGAAGGGTCCAAACCAAACCAGCCTCTTTCATATTTGCACCAACAAAACTGAAAAGTGTGCGTCTCTGCGCAGCTGATGGAATACCCGGCCTAACACACAGCGTACAGGTGTACTTAATAATAAACCAAGGCACAGGAATGGAAAGGTAACCTTCGAGACAGATGGTATTTATAATGTATGGAAGCTCTCCCAGATGTTAGCCCGGCACATGAGGATCTGGTGACATGGGAGGGAAGCTGGTAACACGGAGTGTATTAGTGGTTTCTTTATGCATGTATCATGTTCGCCGAGGCTGCAGGAACTTTGGGCTGCAATGCCACAGCTCTTTGATGAACTCACCCTTGAAAAACTTGGACATCCGTGTCCGTATTCCGAACAGCTTTGACGCTCGCCGCTCCACTTTCGGCTCCTAGAACATAAATCAGAATCTGGCACTTTGATCTGGTTCCATTTATATTGCTTTTAAAACAGCATTTTTAGCAGTCACATTAAGGCTTGTGTAAATATAACGCTCACATCATTCATGAAATTCAAAGAGGCACCGGCAGAGCCAAGCTACCAACTTACCCGATCCAGCCTGGCATAACAACTTTTTTTTTCCAGGGCTGTGATTTACATATTTACAGCAGTGTGTCACAGCTCTGTCCTTATTAGCTAAGATCTAATGGCTGAACCATAATCTAATGGTTATGGGCAAAGGCAAAGCATTACAGCAGTAATTCTATCTGATTTCCAACATAATATGTGCTATGGCATGCTTAATAGGAAGACATACTGTACATTGGCGCCCATTCAGCTTCTGGGAAGTGATGTCATGCTTCAGGACGAATGAGACCTAACTGGTCAGGGTGGGAGTGTGTGTGTGTGTGTATGTGTGTGTGTGTGTGGGGGGGGGGGGAGAAAGGAGAAAGAGAAAGGAACCAGATAGATAAAAACACAGCACAGTGGATCCTGTGTACCAGATTTTAACACTGCAGCGTCTGTGGCCATGAAACTAAGATAATAAACCTCTGTTTTTCTAAGTGGTTCAATGGCCCGGTGAGAAATCCCAGAACATCTCCCTCTGATTAATGGCCAGCCACCAGATAATAAACAGTAATTGAATGGTGAGACTAAAAGCCAGGAGGAGTGCTTCTTGCTGCAGAAGCCAGTGACATCGTCTGGGGTTGATTATGGTTGACCTTGCGTGTGAGCGGGGGCTTCGAAACAGCTAACCTAAGCTGGAGACTGGTAGCCAGAAAACAGCAGAAGATAAATGAACAGATACTGCATTGGCAAAAAGGGAGAAGATCAATGGGCCGATCAATAACTATTTGATTTTTATCACAAAATTCTGTGGAAGAGGAAGACAATTGATCAAACATCCCTGGTCGCATTGGCATATCTAACAATATTAATTAAGAAAAAATGCTTAGCTGACTGACTGATAAGTAAGCCAATATTATTAAAACCAAAACAGAACATGAGGAGAAAATGACGCCGGCATATACACATTACTACCCTTGTTTATTATGCTCCCGCCACTGCTGTCTCTTGTCCTTAGGCGTAACACATGAGGACAAAGCAACAGTCTATCATTCAGATAAGCTGAGGAATAAACACATTTATATCCATGTATTTGAATGGAAGCCCGACTGTAGGAGTGGGGCCCCGCAGGTCCCTCCTGCCAATTATCACACGAGTCACCCTCGGTAACAAACATGTGCAATTGATCACGCACTGTATGGTCCTCTGTTTGCTTTTAATCTCTCCTCGGCCAGCGTCTCCCTCTCCCCGGCCTCGGCATTGTCTGCGAGTCTCGATCATTACGGCCGGTTCCTGCATCACAGGGTCTATCTGCCTGCATCCCAATTAAGACCAGCCTAGCCGGCCACCACAGAAAATCACCATTTCAATTATTTTTCGGCTCAAGGAGTCTGTCGTTTGAACAGAGCATGGGAAGCACACAACCATTGATTTAAATAATGAGAGTGTCTCCTAAGTATGTCTCTGGTAAGGGCCAATTTCATTCAATTTCAGCTGGGGTATGATTCACGGCATTCAAGTGAGCTATCAGCCATTAGCATTCATTCCAGGAGAGGGAGAAACAGGAGGAGGATGCTGTAGATGGTCGGAGAGACATAACCGCTAATCCTGAGTACGATTTACTGTTCGACTACAAAAACACCAGACAGTGGCACATCAATAAGATGACTCCAAATATCAACAACCTCTTTTTCAACAATGTTCATCCATCTACTACATCATCCTGCCTTTCCTTACTACACATCATTAAACATGGTATACATTTATACATTTTATAAAAAAAACATATAGCTTTTGTATTTTTACTTGAAATATATGTTAAGACATGATATGAGCTGAAGCTATGTAACCACAGGTTAGTTTATTTTTCAGTAGGCTTCAAAGAATTCAAGCTTTCCTGAAGAGAAATTGCAACAACAGTAAACACAGCAATCCAAGCATGCAGTGACACCTATTCAAACCACATTCCGAGGAGTGGAATCTATTCATAAGCCATTTAATGTGTTATTATGCTGTGGAATAAACATTGTTTATGGATTACATTGGCCCTGGCATGGGGAAATAATGAGAAAATATTTATTGTGTAGGAGCGCGAAGCGAACACAAAGGCTAGGGTTAATTTTCTGACTGAATGTAAAGTGTGTGCGGCTTGATTAGCCCTCACATGTTGAGGACGAATTGAATGAGTCAAGAACACCACAGCTGTAAAGGGTCCTCTAGCCTGACACTGTAAATCAAACAGTTTTGAGCGGTGAAGATGATTCGACCAATTAGCTGGATCCAAATGGGGGAGGGTGCGAATTATGACCGACTATTAAGCCAAGGCCATTCTCAGGATCTATAGAGCCTCTGATTCAGCAGTGTTCATATATGACTGAATGAGATAAGCAATGAATAATGCTATTGATGAGGTCTTTAACAAGGTAATAACTGCTCCCCGAAGTCAATAATTACTCCAATAAGAACATCTTTATTACTAAAGTGCTTACTACAGCAAAAATCACAGCACCAAAACATTCCCCCGTGGTTGTAATGGCCTTTGTCTGAAATTATAGTTTTCATTAAATGAAATGCTGAGAGTTATTGATTGTTTAAATAAGACTCGATATCTTCCAATTTCAAAGGCACATGAAATTGCAAAGCATTGTAATATCCCGGTCTATTGTTGTGTGCAATTGGAGGTTAATGTTGTGAGGTTCACATTATTTCAACTTAAAGATTATTCGACCTCAGTGCGCATCAACTGTTGTTGAGAGCCATAACTGTCCATACAAAGCACCCACTACTGGTGTTTTCACCACAGATCTGTTGATGTGGACAGGGATGGAGGGATGAAGTTGAAAAGGGAGAGGGAAGAGGAGGGGCTGAGGTGTAAATCAAGGCCTTCCTGTGTGCTATGTGTGAAGTGTCTTACCTCTGTAGCTTCCTGAGGTGATACATCTGGCCACTCCACCGGCCAATCCACTGGTGACTGCACTGACTCCTCTGGTGTCACTGGAGCTTTCGTCTTCGCCTTCACAGGTGCCTTCACAGGTGCTTTTGATGGCTTTCCGTTTGCAGTGCTAAGCTTAGAGTCCCCGGCTGGCATATCTGGTGTTACAGGTGCCTTAACTGGTGCTTTCACAGATGTCTTTGTTGGTGGCTTTACAGGTTCTTTCTCTGGCTTCCCATTCACATTAGTTAGCTTGGAATCACTGAACAGCTCATCTGGAGTCACACAAGTACTGGCTGGGCTCTACAGGGAACACATCAGCACTGTTATTACACACCAGTAGTTATAGCAGCCAAACACAGCAGCACTGTTATTGCACACTGGTAGTGATAGGAGCGAAACAACAGTTTCAGCGCCAGTATCTCTATAATCTCAACAATACAAACCCAGATTAATTATTTAGAATCTCTAGAGATTTCAAGCACATCATGTCATGTAAAATGTTCTGAATGGAAGTGTGTGAGAGCTATCTCCTCAGAGTTGCTCAGGGAGACAGCGCACACTGACCTCTGCCCTGGAGTTGGCCGGTGACGTTTTTAGAGCTTTGCTGATACTGGCCCGACGAAAGAAAGATTTAATGGGACTCCTACCACCACTCTCTGGACGAGGGTAGTCACACTGCTCCTCATCCACCGTCTTGGCTTTGACCTGCACATAAAGGGATTCAGAAGGTTCCATCCATTATCCATATGGCTATTCCTGACTTCACTAACAATATTATTAGTAGTATTAGTATGTTATTCACAAGTTACTGTAAACGTTCCCAGAGAGTTGAGAAAATAGACAAACCAGCCACAAACACACAAAAGGGAAATCAACTCCACTTGCTTGTCCATGTGTGTCTAACATCATTGGATGACTAGTGATTTTTTTCTCTCCCTTTAACGGGTTGGTGCACTTTGTTCTCTGTGTGTATTTATCCAGAGAGCGGTCTTCACCTGATCAATGGGCAGGTCCACTCGCACTCGCCTATCCTCCTCCACCTCGGCCGCTCCCGCTGTTTCCTTTCTTCTGTCCTTGGCTTTGAACACGCTATCTGCTGTTGAGAGTGATTAATCACAATTTCTTCTCCATTTGGCAGCCAGCTTGGCCTGCCAATCCACAATATCCTCACTCCGCCTTTTTTCTCTCTCTCTCTCTCTCTCTCTCTCTCTCTCTCTCTCTCTCTCTCTCTCTCTCTCTCTCTCTCTCTCTCTCTCTCTCTCTCTCTCTCTTGGCCCCAAATCTCAAAGGTGATCAATGATCCTGTCAGAGCCTTTATTTCTTTCAAGTGGGCATAAAGAGTCAGCAGCTACTGGAAGCCTTTCGCACATCTTTGTCACAAGTTTGGCCACCGCTCACGCTGCGATACTATGAGGTCTGAGAGGCTGCCAAAGACGCTTAACTCTTCTGATAGGCTCGCAACAACGACAACAACAATAACAGCTTTTTCACAAACACACCAGACCAGCGCAGTCAACAAGCATCACGCCAAGTGCTGATGTATAATAATGAAGTGCTTGCATAGGCGAAACGGGCAGCATCTCGCTTGGCGATGGGAATGCGAAAAGAAGAACTTGTCACAATGGATCGGGAGGGAAGTTTGGCCGTCTGATGCTGTGCCAAGCAAAAACACTGTCGAGGCTCTATTCATGTTGACTTTTTGCCACAAGACAAGGCTTGTGAGAAATCAAAGATTAGCAGATATATCATGTGGAGGAAGGAAAGGAAAAACCATTTGGCATGAACAGCTGTTACCACTAGCACTACTTCACTACACTGCAGTAATACTACGAATGAATATCAAAATCCAAACCCATGTCCAGCAATGCACTTTCATTCCCAATTAACTGGATAGTAATGATGTCAATGAACGCCAACATGTGCGGACATGAGGCACAGTATACAGTATATCAGCGTAACTAATATGAACCACACTGAGTTTCAATCCATTTTAAACTGCCTTCTTCCAAGCAGTCAAGCACAAATATTATAGGTCATTTTTGCCCTGCGAGCCAAGCGGCACAGTTAGCCCCACATGATGCTTCATGCCGAGGCACTATCTGTTAACGCCGAGCAGCCCGAAGACAGGCTCCCTCGGAGGTGATCTCAGCGCTACTCAGCCACATCGCATGCTTAATTATCCCTATGAGGCGAGCTGATGTGTTTAAGAGGAGGCCCGCAGAAGGGGAGGGCTGTTTTTCTTTCCCTCTTTTTCTCTCTCTCTCTCTCTCTCTCGTTCTCTCTTTTTTTCCTCCCAAAAAAACCCATTAGCGACGGGTTTATAAGGAAGCGCTGCCGCATGGGATGATCAAGTGTCCAAGACAGAAGTGGCGGGAGACCGGCGCGGAGCCGTTCCCGCGGACCGCAGCGCAGCGCCGCGGCAGACAGCCCGGCCGGCACTAATGCGGAGGCTGCGTGGAGGCAGGAAATTCAACTCCATCACTAAGGACTTGCTGGCTCCGCTCTAACACATGAAATGATGGCCAGCCCCTGAACAGAGGCCATTACTCACTCCCATGACCTCAGAGTATCGCAGAGAGCCACCGGCCGCCACGCAACAGCTACTTTGAAGCTTCTGTGCGTGAGGATGTGCACACACACACACACACACACACACACACACACACACACACACACACACACACACACACACACACACACACACAAACATACTGTATAAACACAAACATACATAAACAACAAATGCAAGATGACAAGCTCAAAGCTTCAACAATTGACAGCCCCAATGATTCTGGGTAGATCTCCAAAAAACTGTCACTGACATTATTATGATTATAAATATAACATGTTAGAATGTCAGCTTTATACGCTGATGCCTTTATTCTGTTTGCGATAAATTACTCATGATCAGTTTTGATTCCCCATCAGCAGAAAATTGGAGCATTTTGTTTTTCTTGGCACTGTTAACAAGGCTTCCCGCATACATTTCCTACAAAATTCCCTGATTGAATTCATCCATGATTTAGAGTGCTTGATGGTATTTGAAGTCGTGTTCGCTTTAATATGCACCTCGAAGAGCTAGATTCTCTAGAAGGCAGGCTGCGCGTTCCCCTGATGCAGGTAGTCTTTGGAGAACAGCTTGTGAATTCAAAGTAATCCCTACCACAAGCCCTTGTTATCTCTGCTGTATACCACACACACACACACAAACACACACAAAGAAAAACACCACATACCCCACCTCTCTCTCTGTCTCTCTCTCTCTCACACACATACACAACACACACACAAAGAAAAACACCACATACCCCTCTCTATATCTCTCTCTCTCTCTCTCTCTTTCTCTCTCACTCACTCACACACACACACACACACACACACACACACACACACACACACACACACACACACACACACACACACACACACACACACGGTGAAAATAATGCTGCCTTCGACAAAAACAACAGGTCCAATTCATATCACAGCAATCTGGCAACATAGAGGCAAAGCAAGCCTACAGCTGCTGCAGGGAGATGTATCTACAGTATAGAATTCCACTGCTTACCCCCCACTGAGAAAATAGGTGGATTTCTGGAAGGCTCTGGCGCTTGTTTGGCTGCCTGGGACTTGGCATAGAAGCGGGAGCCACTGCGGCCGCTCAGCAGGGCCTGGAGCCCCTTGGCCGCCTGCTCCGGCTCCTCTCCCTGGGACGGGGCTGGGCAATCTGCAGCCTACGGTACAGTAAACAAGAGACAGAGCACCCACAATTAAAGCTCACAACCTGTAGCCTCACAATGTCACACGCCTCTGGTGTTAAACACAGTGCGTTGAATTAAAAGCTGTCTCTCCTGTGTTCAAATGGTTTCTCTCTCTCTCTCTCTCTCACACACACACACACACACCGGCACACAGACACACACACACACTCTGTACACACACATTTGCGTGCGCACACACACCATGGGCACACACACACAGATACGCAAAAAAACATGTGTCTTTCCCTTTCCTACCTTTTTCATATTCTTTTCCCCCATTGACCTCAATTTTTCATGAGCTGATATGCTTTGCAGCTCCCCTGCGACTTACACTGTATTGAATTCATCTGGTTCCAATACATCCTGAGCACAAGCTATCAATCACAGGAGAGCACCACCAACTAATCATTTATTGATGAAATGGGGCAGCCATGAATTTCTAAATGCATTTGTCTTATTTATCAAGCCAGATCAAACAATGAGAATCCAAACAAACTTAAAGGGAAGGGGAGTTCCAGAGAATAACTTATTCTTGGCAGACACCAGGCAGCTATTGACAGGGAAGGAAGAGAGGGGCTTTGGGGAAGAGAGGAGAGATGGAGAGAGAAAAGGAGAGAAAACAGTGGGCAGATGAGTTGAGAGTGACGTGCAGACAGCTGGGTATACATCTGAATTAATGCTCCCTCAAAAAAGGCCATTTTCCTCTGGAACCTGCCGCTCATCTCCTGTGTACTGGAGCTAGTGAGGTGAGGCGCTTCCTTCACGGGAGGAGTGGATTCTCTCTCTCTCTCTCTCTCTCTCTCTCTCTCTCTTCTCTTTCTCCCTCTCTTTATGTGAGTGCAGTGTGCTGCCGTGCTGTTAGTTGACTCAGTGGAGAGGCTGGCTAGGGGGCAGTTTACTGATCTTTGCATTCCACAAGAACACACAGTAGGCAATAGTGCTTGCACGACAGCTAACACAGTTTCTGGGGAATAGCACTTGTTTGCTTGTTTCTTTTTTTCTTTCTTTTTTTTATATAATGCAAAGGCAAGCTCTGTCCAACATCCTTTTGATTTCCAACAGCTGTTGGTGGTGGGCAACAGAAAAATAAAACGAAGGCAACAAAAATAAGTTCAGCGGGTGTATTTGACATAGCCTGTGTTGAAAACAACTTCATAAAAATTCTGCTGTCTTAACAAGCTGAAGGAACAAAAGGGCCACAAAGCCACACATAGGCAGTGAGCACTAGCTAAACTTGTAACACTAACAGTGAGGTGACCTTTAAAACAAAAAAAACACTCTGCATTATGATGAGGTGGTGTGTGTGTGTGTGTGTGTGTGTGTGTGTGTGTGTGTGTGGGGGTCACAAAGATTGAGCCAGATAAAGGAGGTGAAACCGGCATAATTGGTGCCCTGGCTGCAAGGGTACCGAGTGTCTCCAGTGTCTCCAAGTGCCCACTGTGCACCTATTAACGACTCCCGAGATGGAAAAGCTGAGATCATGGCTTCGTCTTCCGTGTTCCGCTCCGGCACAGCATCCTGCCGGGCAGCCGGCGAGTCTGGCTGGAATCAGCGTGAGAAGTCTCGGAGCGAGGAGGGTGGTGGGGGGAGCGTGTCATCTCCGGGCCTCTCGAGTGGCAGCGCGGAGGAGTCACGGGGAGGACGCGGTGATATGATAGCAGCCATGGGAGTCGGCCATGAAGACATGGACACTGCCTGCAATATCAGCCAGGCAGCCAGCCACTCTTGCCGGTGCCTGGCTGGGCGGGGCAGTGCATGGGGGGTGGGGGTGGGAGGGGGGTTGTAAGGGTGGTGGACGTGCCACCCATCACCCTGGGATCATCACTATTTCCCCAAGGCATGAGGTCACTGAGGAGGAACCAAAAGGTGAGGTACCAGTAATGTCAAAAGATGTTGATTTCAACTCAGCTGACTATTTCCAGTGCCTGCTTCAGACTCTACAATACACTATAGACTGGTGTTAAATGGACTGCGAGTGACAGGATGAAGTCTTTTTTGTGCAGTGGTTGTTGTTTTGTTTTTTTTTGGTTTTTTCTCTCTTGCTCTCTTCTTTCCTCTCCTTCCTTCTTTCTGCAAGATTGCCTTCCACTGCATTTTCTGCATTCAGCATCTGTGCTGCCAACGGGAAAAGACGGCGCTTTCATCTGTGACTTCACCGACTGCCGGTGCCATGGCATTCAGTGTCTGGAGCTGTGTGCCAAGCCTGATATACCACCTCGCTTATGGCGCAAGCTGCCAGGGAGGCACTCAATCCCATAATTCACACAGTCGCTCTGGGCTCACCTCACAATTAGCGATGCACAGCCGTGTAGGCTGGGGTTTGGTGCTCTTCTATTTTTTTCCCCCCTCTCCACACTATGCACAATGACATCATGCACACAGGAGACTGGTAGACATGAGGAGAATAACTTGTGGACATCATGAATTACCACAGGCATCGGTGAGTCTCTGTCTCCCCCTTCTGGTTCATACTTCACTGATCTGGTCCTATGCTTTCCAATGAATGTCATTACAGCAGTGATACACTGACAGACATTAAAGAAAATCAGACATTAAATTACATTAAAATAATGTAACTTCATCAATGAGCTACACACATGAGAGTTGAGTATTAACTAAAGGAAATATACGGACAGCTGGTGCTTACACAACCCTGTCACAATCCAATCACAATGCATGACTGGCACTGACTAGTTAAACAAAGTAAAAACTATGAAGATTAGTCCGTAATTGAATTTAATGAGATCCCCTCTCACCATTTCCCCCTGAAGATGATGCGATTTCCACATTTCAATCAACTTGATGGAGCATGGTAAACTAATCTGAAAATACTACCTGGATTGTGAAATGTGTGCGTTCTGTTGTCACGTAAATTGTCACGTGAGCCCGTCATTTTTCATGTTTACCACTAACAGCTGTCACAGCCCTCGCATCGGCCTGTTCTCAATCATCTGGCAGAGCTTGCACGTTCTGTCCTTCACTTCTGGTTAGACTGGGAGCCTCATCTCTCTCTCTCTCTCTCTCTCTCTCTCTCTCTCTCTCTCTCTCTCTTCTCTCTCTCTCTCTCTCTCTCTCTTTCTCCTCCTTTCCTGGAAGGCTGGATATACACTTACATCACAATACAATTTAGTCCTTCTTTGGGAGTGTGTGAGCCTTTTCATTGTGCTGCACCGGTGAATCTGTTCCCCCCAGTCGAAGTCTGTGCACTTGATCAAGCGGCCCCTGGCTCATCGCACTAGGATTAGCCATCTGAGAGCAAGGTGAGAGGAACTCTATGCCTCATTCAGACAGTGATTGATGAAGGGAATGTCCCAATCCGGATCGCACACCACCACTGTGCGAGTCGAGCAGGGACATCATTGAAATGCTGAGCAGGTAGTATATCTTGCAACAATCTGTTGTTCCGCACAACAAACAGTCCAACGTGAAAGCCAGAGGATATGTTTCTCTCAACCCAGGATTTCAAAAATCGGATGGTCCATAAACAGCAGTTTACACTGAAATGCAATCTAAATGATTGTTTATCTGTACTGCCAGAACTAGTGACTTGCTCAAGAATGAATCCTCTTTTGTGTACTATGTAACAGTGTCCTGTAATACTTACAACATTCTTTCCTGCTTTCATCTTTTTAAGTGGTGGTAAAACATCACTGTAGACAGAAAAAAATACAATAAAATTCAGATGGCATAATGTGTCAACTAAACTACAAAAACTGCCAATCAAAATCAAAGCAAATCACAAGGTGTACATACCCCTGGGTCATATCTCGACTAACTGCTTTGTTAGGAACCCACTGGAAATATGGCAAGTGTCGGAATCTCTCAGCCCCCACACCCACGTAGTACTGGTTATTCTCCAGCTCTGTACCACTGAATAAAGGAATCCCGTCTAATGTGCATAACCTGTTTTGAAGAAATGCATGCATGTGGTGCTGAAACAATTGGAATACACAGTAGTATAACTCCTATGATACTCATGGCAGCCTTAGATAAACACACACAAGTATTCACAGAACTCACCTGTATACTGCTCCTGTGCGTAGATGTACCTTCTCTGTTACCATGGCCAGTACATTGTCCCAGTTTGTGAGAGTGTACTTTGGTATCAGTATCCGAGCTGGTGGAACCAAGATATCTCCATTGGTAAAAACACTACAAAATATAACCATATGTGACATTGAGGTGCAGTCTTTCAACATCATTGTGGACACATAGCTACAGAGGGGAGTGAGAGGGTATTTTGCAGGCTCAGTTTTGGGCAGACTCAAAAGTTTCTTTCACTCAGTACAGGCTATTCTTTCTCTAAAATGCATTCCCTTAGCAATATTTTCACTTCAGCTTTCATGAAATGTGACACTTAGGACTGAACTGCATAAATAAGTAACTGTATGGTGACGATGAAATCAGGACTCACTGGATGGTGCATGACTCATTAATGATTCTCCTCCAACGAGCTGGAACGACTATTTTGCTGTGAACTACAGGCTGAATCTGTGAAATAACACATACTGGGTATTGCCATGGACATGCATAGACAAGTCAGTGTCACATCATCTAATTTGTCAAACACATCTGTCAGATTCTAAAAGTGCAACATCGCCTGAATAACGTCTAGTATTGGCTTAAATTATTTTCTATTGATTGACATTTACACAGTCTGTGCACAGACAAGGTAAAAGCAGTCTACAAGCATCCATAACCTCATATGCCTGCCTAAAAGATTAAGAATTAACAGACTTAATCAGCCAAAGCATTTTCCAATGCTCCTTGCAATGCTCCTCAATGTTCCTTGAGGCTAGAAAGAAGAGACTAGAAAGTCTCTCATCTCAGATCTGTATCTCTATACTAGGTGTATACCAGTTTGGACAATTTATGAAATTTAGATATGCAATTTCACATCTATAATGTAGAGGGCAGATCTATAATGTAGATTGTTTTGTGTGGTACACTCATGTGATATTAGCACACAACATTCCCAACATTTTCTGAGGCTTGTTCAATTTATTCAAGAGCATCAACAAGTTCATCTGTCAGCCAGCTTTCCTCTCCTCCTAGAACTACTATACAACAAACTTTTGGAGACTTTGTTCACTAGATTCCACTTGTCAATGACAACAACACTGTTCCCAATATTGCCTACACAGCTGTTCCTTACCAGTTCATTTTTCTTTCTTTGCGGTTTCTTCGTTGTTATTTGTAGGTATCTATTTTTGAAAAGAAATAACAAGCAACCACTTCTAAATAGTGAAACTACTGATAGTAGTGCACATCCTCATTGGGTTACATTAACAGTGGCATTTTTCAGTATTATTTCACAAGATACTGACTACTTTACTAACTTTACTAAGGTACATGTATGGATTGCAAGTCTAGCCAATGTTTAAAAAGTATCTATCTATATTCGAGATATGTCAAGTATAAGTGACCTACTCAAGCCTTTTAAAACGTTCCCTTCCAGCTGCCACATATTTCTCCCCATGCTGCAAATGCTCCATGTCAAGTATCCTGTGCCCCTCCCGTGGAGTGTAAATATTTCGCACGGCTCCGAATGGTGCCTCAATACCAAGTGTTACTGAACTTAAAAAGCTGTCAAAAGTTGACATTTGGCGATGGTTAATGACAATCTTCCTCCCAGTAAAAAAAGCATCTCCATTCCTGTACATGACTACGGTCTTCGTTGGAGGTTGCGGGCGCCGAGCCATAAGATTACCTGGAGAGCCAGACATTGTTTGTAACGTTACTGTTATTTTAACTGACTAGCCAGTTTGTAACGTTAGCTAGCCACTTCATTCGCTAAACCATAGAGGTCAAATGGCAAAACTATGGAACCTGCGTTATCTTATGAGTTTGTATGTTCCGAGCCGAGAGTAGCATCATATCAGGTGCACTGTTCTGGGCTGTCCGTTATTACCCTAGAATAAAAAGATATCCTACTGTTCCCAGTACCGTTACTCCTTGAGAGGCTAACGTTAGCAAACACCCGAATCTGGATATTGTTTAAGGTGTCTCCAAGGAAACGAGGAGAAAAGCGCGTCTTTAAGTAGTGGTGTGTTCTATACAGGTCACCGAGGTCACGATGTAGCCAACAGGTTGCGTTTGACACTCTGTAAACTTTTGAATGAATGCAGTGTTTTTGCCTTGCCACAGAAGCTTTTAGTAAACATTAAACATAATTAAACAGGTTAGCCTATAGTACAAAAGTTGGAATAAAAGATTGAGAATAAAAAATACATGCCCTGTACATTTTGGAATAAATGTGTGTGTCTGTCAAAACGAATAATTTTTAGGCTACTCCTTAGCCATTTAAAATCACCACTTTATCTTGTTGTATGTATGTACTTGAGGTAACAAGAGATTCAGCTCATTGGTTTTGGCCAGACAACTCCTGGCCAGCAGAATGCATAATTAATTTGCATGTTAATAATTAATTATTTTGGTAATCATATCATATGAATAGGAATTGAGCCATGTCATACATATTCAAGTTATCTGTTTATTACAACTGGGATGAGTGTCATACTGGAATAACTACCACATATAGTAGACCTAGGTCTACATGATATTAGACGCATATAGCCTTGTGTTTATTTGATATGGCTATCTGAATGCATCCAAGTATTCTTACTGGAGCTGGAATTTTTTATCATACACATACAGTATTGTTCAACTGCATGAACACACACTCATGTGCAAACAATTCATTTTGCAATAAATAAATAGTTATTAGAACCTTTTTTCCCCCAAACATTTTAAAAAATCAAATAAATATCCTTTCCACAATCAAGAGATGTCACTGCATGAATTGTGGAAGGGTCGGTCTGTTTGGAAAGATTATCACTCTGCTCTGGTGTTTGCATTCTGCAACACTTAAGAGTGACAAGATAAAAATGAAGTTCAGCATAGTGCATGGAATAGCATCACTAATACCTTACAGCATTTTAAAAAAGATCCCATCAGTACTTGCTTATCAGTGCATAGACATTCCACACAATGACATAAGAATGCTCAGGTTGCTGCTGTCTAGTCAACCACAGCCACTCTGATCAAATAAACAGCATAGTATTGCACACGTTTCATCTTACCCATCCTTGCTGTATTATTCAATTTAGAAAAGGTCACACTATTGACTCCAAACAACCTGATCCCATGAAGACCACAAAAGCCAAGATGCACATTAGGCCTATCCCATTGTGGTCCTTGCCTGCTAACCTGGGGGACAAGTCACTTGTTGCTCCTCTTTATTATATCCACTAGGTGGAAGCAATTTCCCATTCAGATCAATAAGGCCACACATCACCGGAAAACCTACTGAAGAAAGTTTTATTTCCATTGTTAGGACGATACAATTCCAAACTGTTATTTAAATTCTTTACAACAGCTAGGAAAATGATGTCATCAACAACAGTTTTACACATAATCTTAAATTATATAATTAGTCTGTAGTGGGTCAATATTCCAAGGTGGGGGATTTACAGTTGAACATGTTTTGGTGGAAGTGATGAAGATAAAAAAATAATATTTAAAAAGTTATTAGATACAAATGATAGCAAAATAATTACATCTTTCATGTTTACCAAATACTAAATAACAACCTTGTTTTAAAATATATTTGAATATTTTAGTTTCTTATTCATACCAATGACATCAAAGCAAATAATCCACTTAGCTTTTCAGCAACTCTCATAATAACTACAGTACACAGCTGTGACATAAATGAATATGGCAATATTATAACTCTCATTAATGATGCATTTTCTCTTAAACATTTCATCCATTGACATTCAAACTTGATTGACTAACATCTATTGATACTCTACACTCAGTGATTTCTCTGGGGATCTGTAGGCTTCTGTGAGGAGCAATCAATGAAAAGGCAGTAAAAACAACAAAGAGAAAAAGAGAAGTGTCCACCCATCTGTTCACCTACCTTTCCTACTGCATGACATTGTCTTTGTCAAATTCACACACAAAGTACATAGTGAGGTGACAGGCCACATCTATCCACTCCCCTGCAGCCACCATCTCCACACAGTCCTCGTCCTCGTAGGCATTGTTTGGCTCGCCTTCCCGCCACTTGCTGAAAGTGCTCATGGGAGACCGCTCCACGTACACGAAATGGCCCTCGCGCTCCAAGTCATTGAGGCCGATAAACGCCCTGCCGAGGCCCGCTTCCGTGATGTACGCTGCGACGGCCACGTTGGCCCGTTCGTCCTTGGGCATGGCCAGATGTCCGCCCCTCCCCTGACAGTAGGCCTCAGCATCTAGGTAACGCTTGGCCTCCTTGACCAGAAGGTAGACCTTACCGTCTACCTCTTTGATGCCAGCGACAGCTGCAGGGGAGGGCAGGGCTGAAAAATGAGCACTTGGATTTCTAAAACCACACTGAACACAGCCACATGTTCATAAAGTTGCTTTTCAAACAACAGAGCAGAGCACAGGTAATTGTGAGGAAAATTGCAGTCTGACTTAACCTTGCAGTATTCACTATCTGTGTACCTATCTTTTTTTTTTTTGGCCTTTTTTGCCTTTAATGACAGGACAGTGGAGAATGACAGGAAGTGAGTGGGAGAGAGAGAATCGGGGTGGGATCCAGAAGGGACCACGGGGCGGGAATCGAACCCGGGTCGCCGGCATATGGTGCAGGTGCCCCAGCCAGTCGCGCCACGGCCGGGGCCTGTGTACCTATCTTTAACGAGCAGTGCATTGTAATTGCTTGTTTGCATACCAGATTGTCTAAGTGGTTATGATCCAGTTTACAAAATTAGTACAGTATGAAACACATTCATAGGACAAACGGTGGACATACCATTTTTGATGAACTTCAACTCATTGGTTAATTGCGCCACTTGATTGTCCATTTCACCAATCATCTTCCGTAATGGTGCACACTCACAGGGGAGTCCTGTACGAAGGTGTCAAAACCGCCTTTTAAGTAAACTCATAGAATTCTGTCAATTCAATATTTCATTTCAAAAGTCCAAGTCAGTCTAATGATTTGTCCTACCGGAGTCTCCATCAGGACCTTTTGGACCTGGATCTCCCATGTCTCCCTTCTCACCTGACAAAGAGACATGTATAATCTTCACCACTCCCATAAAACGGCAGTTATTATTGAGAGATGTGATGTTACTTTACCCTTGTATCCAGGAGGACCCATCTTCCCATATCGACCCATGAGGCCCTTCTGTCCTTTGATTCCTGGAGCACCTGGAAGACAACACGTCATTTTTGTGACATTGCCATGACATCATCCATGAAAATACCATTGGACAGAAATAATCTTCATCATGTAAGAATTCAACTTGGCTGTTAGAGTGTGTGATCCTTACAGCTTGAGTCAAGTCCTGGCCTCATTATAGCAGCGGCAAAGGCTTGTGATCGTTAGCACTCTGTGGTCTGCAGAGACCTCTGACCCAGCAGTAAACATGCGGCAGCTCTGGTTATCTTTAGCAGGGTCTAACCAGGCAGCACATTACTCATGCTGTCAATTGCAGGAATGCAAATGCATGATAATCCTCAGCCTGCATCGTCTGAAACTCTTCCAAAACAAACTTCTGATCTTTTTGTTTTATATACAGTATGTTGTGTGTATATACCTATATAGCATAATTTACATTATACTCAAGTGCTAGATGATGTAAAATGTGATTTAAAATGGTTTCTCAGTCACAGAGCCATCTGTAAACCTGTTAGGCTACATAATATCCTAATACCATATTTTCATATCTTTATGCCAACATATACAGATCCACAAAAATAAATCATCTTGTGTGTATGGCAGGAGTTCCCAAACTTTTCAGCCCGTGACCCCCAAAATAACGGTGCCAGTGACTTGCGTCCCCCACTATCCCCGGAGGTGGTAGAAGTATACAAATGTGGCACACAACAGTGTACATGCACTAATAGGCCTATTGAAACACACGCATAATACCACAAAACATAAGAAACACACATAACAGCCTAACAACCATTATTATTTATAATAATCACATCATGGCTCAGAAGGGGCCATTGCTATTTCTAATAGTTTTAACTTTTTTTATTTCCAAAAATCATCTCGCATACAATATACATCATGTAAGTGATAGGATATACATTGGAGAAATACATGGAGAGAGATTTCATTCAGAGCCATACCGGTCTCTCCAGGGGGACCCACTCTTCCTGGCCTCCCTGGGGCTCCTTTCTCTCCCTTCTCTCCTGCCTCTCCTGTGGGGAGTCATTCATGGAAGTGGAAAACGTTCAGAAATGCAGCACAAAGTGGAAAAACACATCAACTGTCTACCTGGAAATCAACACGGAGCACATCGGTTTCTCTCCCAGCTACTTTCAAAATCAATTGGCAGGATTTCCCCTGGTGACTCATAAGCTAGAAGCATTGACTCTGCACCTTTCAATCCGGGGACAAGGATCTGGACAGAGCACGGCTCCTCTGTCATTTGTTGGCCACGCGCTGAAGTCACCAGCATCAGTCCCTGGATGGTCACTAACACACACGATGAAAGCATGCTCCTGTGCATTCTGAGACACTACCAACATACAAACCTCACCACTGAGGCATGATAAACATTAGACCACATTAATTCAACAGCAAATCTTATGTCAGCAAAATAAAAATAAATTAGATAAAAACTAAACAGGAGTTCACACAATAGTCACAGCAAATAACAAATAGCAGAGAAAATTAGGTGTACAAAAACTCGTAAAGACTTCCAAAATTGGTAATAATGTACTCCAACAATGCATGGGCCTAAGGTTTGGACATATCTTCAGACAGAGCCTCTTTATAGCCTACTGAAATTAGGCTAGTTGATTAAATGAGAAAAAATCAATATGCAAACATGCAAAATATTCCTGCTATGATATTTGTCTTAATACTCAACAACAACTTTATTACAAATATCTTGCATTTTAGATCATAAAGATAATCATGTAAATGTAGCTATGTAAAGCAACAACTTACCACTTAAAGATGTACAAGTCTCTGTGGCTGGGTGATGGTTAATATGGTGTAGGTTTAAATGAGCTACTGGAGACAACAGAAGTGAACTCACTCTGGGTGTATTTCTCACGTTCCTACACTAGACCCCACAAACTGAACGCTGTGTGAGGGTGGACCAAAAGAGTCAACACAGACATTTTTTACAGATAAAGTCAAGCACTGGGCTGTGCTCAGATAATTGCTTGGGAAAGTAATCAGGGTCATTGGCATCAAGCCCTCCCTGATAACACAAGCATTCTCTGTGAAATGATGGATGATCAAGAAACAACACAGCCATTCTTGCTGATAATGGACTTAAATGACTACAAAGTTGCAGTTATCAATACTGACCGCACAATACATTGCGGAGTATAACTTTGGAGCCCTATTTGTTCAACTGGTGTGAAATTTGCAAATTATGGTCCACAAGGTGGCAGTAGAATGTCATGTACCGATATGTGCAATTGTGTAGCGTGCATAATGCAGGTTTGAATTGATACCTGCCAACAAAGAATTCTTAGAAATTTCTACATTTTTAATTAAACAAAATGTAAAATGTAAACAAAATATTTGAACATATAATGTGTGTTGTCACTCACTGCCATTGATATACACTGATACTGATATAACACTGATACTGTATGCACTTACTTGGAACAGGCCATGCACTTACTTGAAAGCCTATTCATAAAGATGCAATGCTAAAAAAATTACAATAGAGTAAATTAGGGGAAAGTCCTTCAAATAATCGTCCACTGAGATTATGCGCTAATCACTAATCTTATAACGCCTTAATGTAGGCTGCCCGAAGGATATATGAGCTCCGTTGCTCTTTAGCACGGTGTCTAACCACTTCCTTTATCCTTTCATAATAAGTTCCACAAAGCTCTGCAGTATACTGTAAGGCCCTAATCAGTATCTTTTGTTAGTCTGTAACCAGCGGTTAGATTGTAGATCATTCAGACACGTTTTAATATTTAAAAGGAAAATTTTGTGGTGGTTTTGCTTATTGAGAAACCTAGCTCTGCATAAACCTCAAATCTCAAAATTAAGCAAGCATACAGTATTAAAGGAGAATTACGGTGTGATATTGACCTAAAGTGTGTTGAAACATGATACCTAGTGTGAACGTATGTCTCATAGCCCATCTGGGCTTGTCCCCTGCACTCCAAAATCTGGCGCTAGTAGATGCTACCAACAGCTTTTTCAATGGTGGTGCTTCGGCATCGGGCTAGCCATGCAAATAAATCACTGTTTTACACCATTTAAGAGGCTCAGTGTATCTCCACACTTCATTGGTAGACTTCCGAGGGCCCTGACATTTAAAACGAGACATTGAGAACTTTGAAAAAGCACTTTGAAGAAGCACCACCATTGAAAAAGCTGTTGGTAGCATCGGCTAACTAGCGCCAGATTTTGGAGTGCAGGGGACAAGCCGAGATGGGCTATGAGATATACGTTCACACTCGGTATCATGTTTCAACACACTTTAGGTCAATATCACACCGGAATTCTAGCCTAGAAATCTAGACGCACCCTAGCGGCGGCAAATTAATTTGCTCAGCCTGTACGTCTAGTATCCAACCATAGGGATTTCTATTGGCTGACCCCGTGGACGTCATCCAATCACAGCGCTCTATTTTGTTAGAGTCTTAAGGCGGGCTTAACAGGATAACGACAGTCCTGTGACAGTGAACAACAAGGAAGGTGGCTATGGCGAACGAAGAGCGGTTGTTTGACAGGCCACCGGAATTCTCCTTTAAATATAAAATGAAGGGGTTCAGTTTCATCGCTCATTTCATGTCCGTAATGAAAAAGTACCCAAAGACAGGCACTGTCATGCTCAGTGGTTCAGAAAATCACCAATGGTTGTTAGATCATAGCATTAAGATGTAGTATTATGACCATATAACTGGCAGTCTGTCATGTAGTTATGCAGAGTCATATAACTTGTAATGAAGTTGAAAAGATTAATTTAAGGGTGATTTTTGCATTGTCCCTTGATTGCATAGATTTGCAACAAATGGGCTCAGTTCCTTACTGCCATCTTCTAAATTCAGATTCCATGAAGCCCACTATAGTCGTTTGCCAAACCCTCAGAGAAACACAGATCATGTAATCAGAATCAGTATGTCAAAGAGATTGGAACAAGCTCATCTGATTTTACTTCACCAACAGATGGAATCCTTAACATTAGATTATCAGCAGTGGTATAGTCTAGCTGTAGTACTGTAGGTATACTGTGATGTAGTCTAGTTAGCTGTAGTGGGTATACTGTGATCAACCCAAAATGTTAATACCCTTATATTTTAAGTGGGTATACTGAGATGGTGATGCTTTTGAAGTGGGTATACTGCGTAGTCCTGCAAATCACATACACTACACCACTGATTATCAGTTCATGTTGTGATGTACCAATAGCAAAAAAGCTGTGGATTTCAAGCAATGAGCACATTAAAATTATTAAAAGAAGAAAATATTGGTGGAGGTGGGAAACGTTAAGAGAGAGGTTTTGTTTAGTCCCTGCTGCTGCAGTTGTTTTTGCAAAACAAAGCACATTGATCTCACCATAATCCTACTCCTTCCTCACATTCTGCTTTTATTTGCTCTGCCAAAGGAGATCCACCACCACAAGAATATCATAGCGCCCTTCATGAGGAGGTGAGAGTTCAATGCTAAGAATCACTCTAGACAGGGGCAAAAACAGGTCTCACATAAATGCATTTTGATTAATATCCAGCTGCAACTAGAAATAGAACTATATTTGCATCTCGGTGCCACTTTGTTGTTGATGTTGTTTCACATATTTGTTTTTGATGTATTATATCTTTTGATGTGCTGTGTTCCAGAACTCCTTGGCCTGTTAGATTAGGGAATGTGTAGTTGTCTGCTATTGTGGAGATGAGCGTCTGTTGAACCTCTCTAAAGAGGTTGCGTTTTCATATAGCTCAGACAGGGTGGGAATATCAACAGAATTTCAATGTCAATCTTCATTTGAGAATCCGCACAACATCTCACCTTCAGTGCTGTAAGCTATCAGCCGTTCTCTGTCCACAGAGAACTAACTACCTGGAACTCTGAAAAAAGGAAAAACAGAAGGATTCCATAAACGTTAGCTGAACGAGATGACACCTCAAAATGAAATGACCTTTGCTGGAGATGCCTGGGGAATTTAAATACACTTTTCCTCCATCATTTATTCTCCATTTGATTATGGCATTTGATTTCTGCATAAGTGAGACACTTTTATCTCATCATTCTTCAGTCACGTTTCACATCATTTAGTGATGTCAGCTAACTGTTATTACCCAGATCTACTGCTGACAAACAAGGGTTGGCCAAGGAATGCTCTTTGGATTTGTTTCATCGTTAAATGGAAAAGGGTGTAAATTAACAGTGGATTACTTCCTAAAAGTGCAGACACCATGAGGAACCAAGATGCTAAAACAGACTGTAAATGCAAGACAAAATATTACTTAAACAAGGACAACGACAGAGAGAGGGAAAGACATGGAAGACAGTCGACTGCTGGAAATGCTGTTGCGGAGATTGAGAGGATTCCTCTTCCCTAATGGGCATGCCAGCTCCGGAACCAAAATAATTATCATAATCTCTGAGGGTCGATGAGACAGATGATCAATCATCTGCTTAACTCTGTCAGAAAATGACTGGTAGAAACCTGACCCAAAACACACACAGACATACAAGTGCACTCTGTAGCCAAATGGACAGGACATAAATGAAAGCTTTTCTCTTGTAGCATAGAAGATGGGGGGAGAAATAACTCTAAGTGAGCCCCCATCCGCACAAACACCAACACACAAGTGCACACTGAAGACAAATGGACAAGAAACAAACAAAAGCTTTTCTCTTATAGCTGAGAAAATGGGGGGGAACTGAAAATAAAAAATATGGTCTCTGGAAGGGACAGACCTAAAGGGAGTCTCGTCGACTCTCCAAACCGATCATTAGTGCTCTAATACCGCTCTGTGCTCCCTCCAGTGACATTTTTAGCATGCTAATTTGATCCAGTAGACTGACCCAATACTGTATGTCATCCTTAGCCTAATTGCTCCACTTAGATGGCAATAGCAGCTCTACTTAGGGATGAAATCTTATCATTTTTGGTCAATTGACATCTTCCCCTAATCGCTGATAATGAGACATTTGTGTTTTTATAAGGTCACAAAAAAGAGGATAGTGTAACATGTCGATATATACACAAAGAGATTTTGTTTTTCATGCAGTCCACTGGACTTTTGACTTTTTACTTTCATGAAGTTCATATTGTGTCAGTCAATCTCTTCATGAACTTCCAGTTCACACCAGGTGCTATTTGAGTGTAAAAGCATACCAAGGGCCCATCAGTCATTCGAGTTGCAGAGTACTTCCTAAATGCATTTGCCATAAGAAGCAGGCTATGGTTGAAAGGCTTAAAAGTCTGATGTGAAAGTAAGTCATTTGGAAGCTTCAGGACTCAGTCGATTTCAGTCGCTGGGTTCTTATGTACACCCTCTTTTCTCACCATCATATCACTGGGTTGATCTGTGGCTGAATCATTCAAAGGCAGCCTGGTCTTAGAGGAGCTGCGTCTTAAAGTGTAACATGCCAGACTGACTGAGGACTCAGAGATACTGCACACACACACACACACACACGCATTGATACTTATGTAATCATACTGTACAGAGATAGTCTGACAAACAGAGGGGGAGAGAGGCAGTGAGAGAAGCAGTGGATAAGTCCATGGCTAAATTAAACTAAACCAAATGCTGGTTTGCTAGTGTTGAAAATGTGGCTGGAGTCGTGCAGTAATGTAGGAGCAATGAAGATACACTATGATGAATGTATAAGTATAAGTATACATACTCTTTTGATCCCTTGAGTGAAATTTGGTCTCTGCATTTATCCCAATCCGTGAATTAGTGAAACACACTCAGCACACACTAATCCCGGCGCAGTGAGCTGCCTGCAACAACAGTGGCACTCGGGGAGCAGTGAGAGGTTAGGTGCCTTGCTCAAGGACACTTCAGCCGCTTTCTACTGGTCGGGGTTCGAACCGGCAACCCTCCGGTCACAAGTCCAAAGCGCTAACCAGTAGGCCACGGCTGCCCCAAATGCAGAATGCAGAGTTCATTAAGGACAGTCTCTCCTGATAACACTGACACCATCTGAAAGAGCAACAAAACCTCAGCAAAACTCTCTCATCAAAATGCATTTTTTGTGTCAATGTATCTGAGCCATCTGAAGACCTCCACAAAACAGATTACACTTCACTGATCCCACAAAAAGAGTATAATGTATGTTTGACCTGCATGTATCTTTTCGACCCCTTCTTGATGAGTTTGCAATGTGCCTTCAATTGGATTTGACAGAAATCATTCTTTCATTAGCAGAGACCAGGAACACATAGTTATAATCTACTGCAGTTAGCAAATCTCATAACTCAATTTATCTTCCCGAAACAATGTTACAGCCGTACACAGGCGGGCTGAGAGCAGAACTGCATCTGATCAGCTCACATGTAATTGGTTTAGTCGTTCTCAGCTCGGAGGGCATTTTATTGTGCCTGAAACTCCTACAATCAAGCTTCATCGGATAGCTCCAAATCATGGCACACAGACAACTGTATTAAGCCCTGCAGTCTACTATAAAAGGGCCATATAAAAAGGGGGCCTCTTCTTTTCATGTGCCCACGCTCCCTGAACTCTAAATATGGTTCAGAGACCTCCATGGCCATACATGTGTGTGTGATGTGAACATGTCTTGTGTGCATTAGACTATGTTCATAATGGCTATTTGGCAAAAACTGTATTTAAAGAAAATGAATGTGATAAATCTCTACTGATACATTTTAACTGTGATCGTAGGGATATGTACTTTCACCCCTCTGGAATGGTTCAGCCCATTGTGTTAATAGACCTCTGAAGTTCGCCTACAAAAAAGCTGCCATCTTTGAGGTCCGGTCTCTTGCGATTTTTCCTATGGGAAAATAACATGGCACCCATATCGCACCTGTTAAAGAAGCACTATGCAACAATTTTAGCAAAAATGACCTTAATTATGCAGTTGAGAGTCGTTCTGATGGTTCTACAACACTTTCTGGGTCGTTTGGTGGGTGCTTCATCTCCCCCTATCGTTTCTCCACGGAAAAAAACGAATATGCAACTTTCTGGACCCGGTCCGGGTAAATCCGGATGTGACTCAGTGGAAGTATCCAATCACGCCTCGAAAATGTAGTCAGATTGTAGTTTCGAAGAAGACTGCAAAACGGACGCTGACTTGGCTTTGTTGCTGTTGAAATTGTAAGTAGCCTACCCTTGGGTGGACTTCGTCTTTGTAATGTGGTTTGATAGTCTCTTGAACAATGTGTTTGTTATATTGTGAGCCCTGTATGTGTTTAGCTTGGTTTCTTGATGGCTAGCTCACTGGCTAGTGGGGGTTTAGCATAGCAGTCACTTGCTACCGAAGCTGTGTAGCCTAGTGAAAAATGCAAGCCCAAATCCGGCGAAAACCCAGAAACAGCGAAGGAATAACCAGACCTGCATAGTGCTTCTTTAAACTCTCACGGGGACGAAGAAGTGTGAAATGCAGACGTTTTTGCTCAACACACTTTTGCCCTCTGCCTTAGAGTGGCTCCTGTGATCTTCGGTACGTTAAGACGGCAAACTTATAATTTTGCTACCCCAGAGCTAACTTGCAATGCAACTTGCCATAGGTAGATAGCTAACACCCGGATGTCCTTATATGGGCAAAGATGGCAGCTTTGGTTCTTTATTGTAGGAGAACTTCAGAAGTCTATTGGGCTGATTGGTTGGACCTATTTAAAGGCTGGCTCATGTAACCCTACAGTCACATTAGCTACAAGAGACAGCGACAAAGCGGCAGGTTGCCATTCATTTTCAATGGGAGAGGCCGTTTGATGAGCGACAAGTGCATGGTCGCTATGCTGCGAGCAAGGCACGGCCAAAATAGACAAGAAGTCTTGTAGACTGGTCAATATAGGGTTCAACGTCAAAAAAATTGATACAAAAGGTTTTTTTATGGATTCTGGTACTGTTGAACATGCTAAATAACATACTAAAAATCTAGTAAAATCTGACCTTTGGGAAAGGGGTCATTTTCAAAATGGCCGCCAAAATGGCTGTCAACAGGTTAGAATGGCTATATCTCAATTACTATTCAGCCTACAGGGGTGAAATTGATATCAAATGATGGTCAAATTAAACAAGAATAGGATTTTAAATGTTAAGTTGAAAATGTTTCAATGCTCTACCTTTTTCAGCCATAAATTAAAATCAATGCGTTTTAATACAGAGCAAATGCAATACAGGATTATTAACCATCTCCATGGCATGGAGGAAGATAAGACCTGTCTTAACTGGTGTTATATCTCATCTAGAGGTTATATGCTTTTAGAAAATATATGGTTTAGGGTGTTTGATTTGTTTTCCCTGGACTGTACATGCCAAAATGTATCTGCTTTACACTAGATTCACCAATACAGAATAGAGGGCAATGTATTGTTCATGGCATGGAGGAAGATGGGACATGTCTTAACTGGTGTTATATCTCATCTGCAGGTTAAATACTTTCAGAAAATATATAGTTTAGGATGTTTAATCTGTTTTCCCTGGACAAAAGAGGCCAACATGTATCCGCTTTACACTAGATTTGCCTATACAGAATAGAGGGCAATGTATTGTGCATTCATGGAGGAAGATGGGACATGTTTTAAATGGTGTTATATCTTATCTACAGATTATATGCTTTCAGAAAATATATATTTTAGGGTGTTTAATTTGTTTTTCCTGGACTGTACATGCCAACATATATCCCCTTTACACTAGATTCACCTATACAGAATAGAGGGCAATGTATTGTGCATTCATGGAGGAAGTTTTAAATGGTGTTATATCTTATACAGATTTCAGAAAATATAATTTTAGGTGTTTTAATTTGTTTTATATCATATATCCCTTTATCTACAGATTATATGCATTCATGGAGGAAGATGGGACATAAAATATATATTTTAGGGTGTTTAATTTGTTTTCCCTGGACTTAACATGCCAACATATATAACAACAACACATTACATTTATATAGCGCTTTTTCTCGATACTCAAAGCGCATCACATGGATGGGGGGACCTCACTAGTAACCACCACCAATGTGTAGCACCCACCTGGTTGATGCACGGCAGCCATTATGCGCCAGAACGCTCACCACACACCAGCTTGAGGTGGAGAGTGAGGGAGTGAATGAGCCAATTACAGTGGAGGATGATTAGGGGGCCAGATTGAATGAGCCAGGTTGGGAATTTAGCCAGGACTTTAATGACCACAGTGAGTCAGGACCTCGGTTTAACGTCTCATCCGAAGGACGGCATCTCCTACAGTGCAGTGTCCCCGTCACGGCACTGGGGCATTGGGATCGATCTTTTTTGGCCAGAGGGAAGAGTGCCACCTACTGGCCACCCACCAACACCACTTCCAGCAGCAACCTAGTTTTCCAAGGAGGTCTCCCATCCACACCTGCCTAGCTTCAGTAATTTAGCTAAGACAAGGTATCCATTGGTCTGGCTCCTGGCTGGATATATCCCCTTTACACTAGATTCGCCTATACATTATAGAGGGCATTGTATTGTGCATGCATGGAGGAAGATAAGACATGTCTTAACTGGTGTTATATCTCATCTAGAGGTTATATGCTTTTAGAAAATATATGGTTTTGGGTGTTTAATCTGTTTTGCCTGGACAATATAGGCTAAAATGTATCCCCTTTACACTAGATTCGCCTATACAGAATAGAGGGCAATGCATTGTTCATGGCATGGAGGAAAATGGGATATGTTTTAAATGGTGCTATATCTTATCTACAGATTATATGCTTTCAGAAATGTAGAGTAGAGTTTGCGAGTAAGTGGCTGTTTTATGACTTTAATGAACCATGACCCATGTACTGTATAGGCATGCATTGTATATTTGTGTAGATCAATAATTGTTGGCATTTATCATTAGGGGGGAGCTAATTAAACTGAATCTTAAACTATATGCATAAGTAGATCAGAAATAATTATTATATCATTATTCATCATCCTCTGACTCCTCTGAAAGGAACTTGTGTGGATTGTCACATTGTTCATTTTGACACGTTCCACAGGCAGCAGTGCAAGGTAACCCATATCTTCTAAACGAACAGCGGAGTGTCTTGCTGAAATGCAAACAATTAAGAACAGTTGACTGTCTCTGTACTTGGATCTAACATGAAAGAGTATTTGATTCCATTCCATTCGGTAATCAGTATCTGATAGCTAAACTGAGGGAGCGGTACCGGAATGACATATGTTTCACAGAAGGGAAAGGTTTTGAAGGCATGGTGACACTGAGAGAGAAAACATCATACATCCTCAGGTCCTACTATAAGAACACTAAAAAAGGTGGAGATGAAGAGTCATCAGTGATCTCTTAATCTGATAAAACATGAAAAACACTTTTCTAGGCTGAATAATGCTTCAAATATAGCCAAAATTAGCCTCTGGTGGCCATCTTGGACGCCATCTTGAAAATGACAAGTCTTTGAAAATGATGAACTGATACTTTAGTCTGACATATATGAATCAGTGACTTTTAAATCTGATTAAACACGACAAACACTTTCCTAGGCTGAATAATGCGTCAGATATAGCCAAAATTAGCTTCCGGTGGCCATCTTGGACGCCATCTTGAAAATTCTAAGTCTTTGAAAATGATGATCTGATACTTTAGTGTGACATATATGACTCAGTGACCGCTAAATCTGATTAAACACGAAAAACACTTTCCTAGGCTGATTAATGCTTCAGATATCCCAAATTAGCTTCTGGTGGCCATCTTGGACGCCATCTTGAAAATGACCCCTTTACTGGGGTCAGATTTTACTAGATTTTTAATATGTTATTAAGTACATCTAAAGGTATCATAATCAGTTGAAAAACCTTTTGTATCAATTTAGGTTAGGTTAGGTGTTTTTTTTTTTTTCATATATTGACCCGCCTATTGAGCGATGCGACAAGGTGACTGTCAATTGGAGTGAAGTCGAGATGACGTTCGTTGCTTGAAAGTAAACTCAAAAAATGTATCCAGGACGAGGCAGCTAACTCATAGACGGTAGTATTCAGGGTTCAGAAGTTCAGGGTTTATGACCTTATATTTTTCAAAAGTTAGCGAGAAATATGTACTATTAAATCTAAAAAGTCAGGTTTTGGAACCAAACATACATCAAAATACATCTGAAGCCATGTACGATCTATCTGTCAGCCACCTAGCACATAGAACTCGGTAGCCATCAATCACCTGCGAAGCACAGCCTTGTTTACTGCCCACTCATCGGCATTGGAGGAGTTGTCGCTGTCTTTTGTAGCTAATGTGACTTTAGGGTTAGAGAGACTAGAAGAGCTAGGAAGAGACAAAGAGCAACAGAGACTCAGTGAGAACTGGAGAGTTTGGAGGAAAGTTAAGAAGGCATATCCCAACTTGATGTGAGGTTGATGTGATGTGATGCAGGAGTTCCAGGGTTTTGAAGTAATGTTCCCAGTTTCCTGTAAGGCTTGGGAAGGATTTAAATTCGATGTCCAAGATATGCAGGATCGCTATGTTGGACGGTGTTTATAGTTCCTAGTCTCATGGATTGTACACTGGGCCTAGTTTTAGGCAAATTCAGAAGTAGAAGTGAGACGATTGTAAACATCACTTTGATCTGCAGCACATACTGTACATGTATTTAATGGATCAATGTGAAATACAGGGTCAGCAAAGACTAAACATGTAATGACCTGATGGTTTTCACCAGATTAAAGTAGACTGGAAATCAACAATAAAACCAATGATGCTTCACAAAATGCACATCACCTTGTTTTCAAAACATCCTATCATCAGCATTCTCTATTTTAATTTGTATTATGATGCTGACATTTTTAAAAGAAATGCTGCAACGAACCTTCCCAATGAAAGTTAACAAACTCTGTCATGATTTAAAGCATGGGTAAACATTTCACCATGTGGAAATTTTGCCATTTGACACAATTTCCCCACTCCGGCTTCCTATGCAGTAAAGAGCCTTAGTTAGTATTACAGCACCTGAGGGGCATGTTAAAACTCCAAACTCAACTCCTCCTCAGTGGACATCACAGATCTCCATATCGGCAAGCACATTTCCAGCCGCCTGAGGACCACTGATAAATCACCTGACCTTCATGCATGATTATCATCCCCAGAGGGCAAGTCTGCATGGCTAGCTCATAAATCCCAGCAGATTCCATTTATCTACATGAAGAACCCACGCGTGGATGGAGACCGTGACAGTACATCTACGCTGCCATGATTCTGAAATCTGCACATTTGGATTACACAAAAGAACACTGAGATTTTTAGATGTTCTGGAAATACATTGAAACGAACATCAATGTCGATAGATGAAGTCATTCTACTTCATGGACCAAGATTACCAGCCATTTATTTCACTTACACTTTGACTTCAATATGTTAAAATGTGCAAAATAATAATTGTCTGAGTTAATTGGTGTAATTTATGAAAAGGCTATTTGCCATGCATCACTGGTCTTTTTGGGTTGGCTAGATGACTTTGTTTTTCATATCAGAGTAAGTGGCTATAATGTAATGAACCAATTTTATTGCCATAAACAAGGGGAGTGGCTCTGTGTCCTCTACAGCTGTTGTCTTCCTTTTAACAGAATGATGATACAACTTCTAGTCATTTCACTCCGAGTCCTTCAGTTCCCAGAAACATCAGCTCCATTATGGGTGTGGATTAACCGCAGACAGCCTCACAACTGTAAATAATCCTGTAGTACACTCCTCCCTGACACAGCATCTAGACTGTGAGGAATCAATATTTGCATGTGGTTCGGAAGAATAGAATTTGATTAGCCTAATTTACACACCTTCAGTACTATCACAGCACAGAATCAAGATTCAAGAATGATCACAGGCCAAACATGTACCATGCACCTGCCATCCTATATGGAACATAGAGTGCTCATAGGGGGTATTCTGTATGTCTGCATGGTCTGCTTAATTCATATTCCAAGCCAGGATCTTGTGTCTGAGGTGCTTTTCAGTCTCTAAATTAGGTGTATTGTACATCTTATCAACATCCACCTGGTCTGCATCAGAAATTCTCAAATATGGTATATAATCATGCAGAATAGGCTCATGATTAAACCCACCAGTCAATGATTGGTGATGTTAAGGATAAATTATTGAAGATGAATGACAAAAAAACTTAGTAGCCTATACCCTACTATGACTTTTTAAAATGCCATGGGCATGGCTGTTCAGATTTGCACACAAGTACCACAAAGAAGTCATTATACATTTGCATTTGGAGACTGCCACAATCTTGACTGCAAAGATCCCCAGGGTGGGTAAGTGCAGAACCCTAGGAAAACCTTGGTCGCCGCACAGTCTACCTCTTTTTCCTTTTATTTTAATCCCAACGTTTGGGAGACAGAAAGGGTCAAGCAGGAGTGTGATTTTATAATATTCTAAACTGTTAATGCATTAGATGACTAAGTTGATTTTCACAAAAAAGGAGTATAGGGCATTATACAAACTAACAAAAGTAACAAAAATAAACATTTGGAAGTACTTTTATACTGGTGTACTGGTATAATTGCTACACAAGCATTCATTAGGCTATGTAATGTGCTTCCTGCACATTATTCATTGTCACTGGGTTTGAGATGGCTAATGGCACATTTAGAGCTGTTTAGACATTTATAAGCTGTTTTTAACATCCAGACCACCAACCCTATGAGCTGGCAATTATACAAATGGAGCCGGGTTTGCGCTTTCCTCCCTAAATAAACAAGATAAGTCATGCCCTGCCACTGCAAACAGCAACCACGTTTTAAGGTTTTCAAATGCAACACTCTTAAATGGTCACCAGAGCAGATGGCTTGGAGACGCATCAACCTGGTAGCAAAGATAAATAAACAGCAATAAAAGAATATTGTCTTGCCATATTATGAGTAAAATGGCTACCCTGTGGCACATTTGGTAGATTTTGATTTTGTCAAACAATGAGACACTCAAAAAATCCTCAAGGAACTTGTGTTGCTTTGAAAGGCCATGTTACCTACCAAGGTTTTTGGCGACACATGACATGGGTAAGGGGAAAAAAAGCAGCCATGATTAAGTTGTGTTGTGTATTAGGTTGTGATACAGGGTGTTATATCCTAGCTGCTAGCCAGAAAAGGTTATTTATCTTCAGGGTTATAGCCCACCATTTGCAGGATGGAGCACACAGTCCCAGTCAGTGAACAAATGAGGCAAGTGACAGTATTCAGAGAGATGGGGATGTGGAAAGAGTAAGGCTCAATAGCCCTTGGGCAGCTGAATGCTGCCAGGAAATAATTTGTGGTTATGTTCTAAGAAAGTTTGATAGGTGTCAACATTTGATATCAGTTCTCTAGGGCCTTTTGACTGATCAGTTTCTGCAGCAGTGACTACAGTCCTGGGCCCACTTCCCCGAAAGCATCTTAAGCCTAAGAGCGTCGTAAAGTCCCTCTTACGAACGTCTTAAGATTGGCCGACTGTTTCCCGAAACCATCGTAGCTTAAGAGCATCGTGAAAACACTCGTAGATCTACGAGTGCTCCAGAGTACTCGTTACCGGCTAAGAGCGTCTTAACAGTACTTCTCACTGAGGTCACCAACAGGACATACAGAGGAATTACAACTTAGAATACATAATCCAATTTACGTTCCCATTCTTTATTGTGTTTACCTGTGATGAATCAGATTTTAGCGTGCAAAATAGCCTACACTTAATGGTCATAATAATGTGATGAAAAGCGGACAAAAATGCAATCAAGTTATGAAACGAGACGTTGCCAGAATAGTTTGACATTATCTTTGTTAAGTGAATATTTTATTAGGCCTATGAGGTAAAAAGCAGAGAAAGCAACATGTGGTTTAGTCTGTAGCCTACTGCATCAAAATCTAAGCCTACACATTTCCTCTCTTTCTCGACTTCTTTCTTATCTTCAAACGTGTTCTTAAGTGGCACCGCGAAAAAATATTGCATGGTGCAACAATCTAATCTTAAAATAATTACAATTATTTATGTCTCTGTGTGGTATATAACCTACTTGGGATGCTTACATGCAGATGTCAAAGTGTTTCTATTTTCGTATTGATTTCGTAGTGAATTAATGTGTAGATCCGAAGTTTAAATGGTAGGCCTATAGCTGTGACGTGCATTCACCTGACATCACCGTCAAATCAGAGGACATTTCAGAACTATTAACGTGGACAGCTCCCCTTAAGAGCATCTTAAGAGCAGTGAATGCGCGTTCACGCTACGAGCATGTTCGGGAAACAGTCGGAAAAACCAAACGAACGATCGTAAGATGAATCGTAGAAAACCCTCTTAAGAGCGTGTCTCCGTCGTTATCGGGGAAGTGGGCCCTGACCAGTTATGTAGACTATGCCTTTATTCTGACGTTTATTGTTAGCCTACATTTAAACAACCTACTGAAACACTGATAAAAGTGAAATAGGCCTTTAACATGATAGAGGTATTTTCTTCATGTATTTGAATAAACACTGATTACCATAACACAAACTCTTGCATAATCGACTTTAAAAAATAAAAAAAAAAAAAACATGGGAGAGCACTAAGACCCAGAGGATGTTGGCAGTTCTCAAGTGAGGAGACTGGAGTGATCATAGCTACAAGTTTCATCGGAGTCAGCTATATAAAGCCAAGTCCTTAACCCACCTACCAGCAAAAAACGGATGCTATTCAAGGTGCTTTTAGCCTCATCGCTAAAGGGGTAAACTAACCCTTTCGTGTGAAAATATTATATATCGATATTGTTTCATGTTTCTAATGGCCTAAATGTTTTATTTCCCTATTTCCCTATTTTCGAACGTACAATTAAATTATGAAGGGTAAAAGGAAAGAAAAACACATCGAAATGCAGCAGTTGGGAAAGCCACGGAACTTTTTGAGCGTATGAGAGAAACGAAGAAGTGGATCAAATATTCAAAAAAATCTATGATTCCTGAAATCAAAATAAGCCGGATGTACGAGTATTCAGAGGATGCTTGTCAACTACGTTTGAATGGGCTGAAATTGAGAGGACCATTTCTGAATATATTTCAGTATGAAATAGACAATTACCTTCTTCTTGTAAAAGGGGGCTGAGGGATGGATAGCCCAAATAACTTGAAGCCAACATCAACGAGTTTTGGTCAGGTACATAACAACTCCACCAATAATGCCAATGTATCTTATTCATCTCAACCTGGTGAAAAGACCACCGACTTAATTTTCCAAGCAAGTCTAGCCATCATTCTCTGCATTATAACTTTGGCAACAACATTATCAAATGCTTTTGTCATTGCAACTATTTCGCAGTCACGGAAACTGCACACCCCAGCGAACTTTCTTATAGCATCTTTAGCGGTAACGGACCTTTTGGTATCCATCCTGGTGATGCCCATTTGCGTGCTGTACACAGTAAGTCACACATGGACTCTTGGTCAAATTATTTGCGACATCTGGCTGTCTTCGGACATAACATGCTGCACGGCGTCTATACTGCATTTGTGCGTAATAGCCCTGGATCGTTATTGGGCTATAACGGACGCGGTTGGGTACGCCAAAAGGCGCACGCCGGCGAGGGCAGCGGGTATGATCGCCACAGCTTGGATCATCGCTGTGTCCATCTCTCTACCTCCCTTGTTCTGGCGCCAAGAAGTAAAAGCTGAACATTTGACTAGTTGTTCTGTGAATACTGATCACATATTCTACACTATTTACTCCACGTTTGGAGCATTCTACATCCCAACTTTGCTGCTTATTGTTCTTTACGGGAGGATATATATCGAAGCGCGAAAAAGAATTCTGAAACAGTCACCAAAAGTTGGCAAAAGGCTCACGTCTGCACAGCTGGTCAGTAATTCGCCTGGATCTGTTGCTTCGACTAGTCCGTTACACTTTGGACGAAAAGACTATGGGTTAAATGATACAAATGTGCACCAGGTTCAGGTGACTCTGTCGGACGGACTTCTGGAGAAAAAGAGAATCTCCGCTGCTAGGGAGCGGAAAGCGACCAGAACCTTGGGTATAATTTTAGGAGCTTACATAGTATGTTGGTTGCCGTTTTTCATCTATACACTGCTGGTACCACTATGTTCGTCATGCTTTCAACCAGAGTTATTTGATTTTTTCACATGGCTTGGCTACCTCAACTCGTTGATAAATCCAATAATTTACACCATGTCCAATGAGGATTTCAAAAAGGCTTTCCACAAACTCCTGCGATTTAGATGCTGTGTGTCTTAAACAATGTAAAAGACTCAAAAATAATTTAAAGCAGTGTTTAACGAAATATGGCAATGATTGAAAATCAAATCCAAGGCAACAATGCTGAGGTAAAGTAAGTATGGACATTTGAACTAGTTAGTTTATTTTAAAATGTAGTCTAATACCAGTGTAATAATGAGGTGGTGATCAGGGGACCATTCACTATTTAATCTCACTGTCAATTGCTTGGAGTCATATGTTGATTGTTTGTTATGCCTTGGAAATTGCCAAACAAAAATAGACCTCAAGACCAAGGTTAAAGTACACATGTGTATTTGCTGGACAGTGGCATGGGCTTTATATTGAGATGAATGTCATAAATTGAGTAAATCTGGAGTAATATTTGCTCAATGAAAACAGGTCTGGCTCATATTTGCTGAGTACACATGCATCTATAGAGTCTCCATGTTCTGTGCATACACCCTTCAGCTGTTTGCTCCGATGGACATTGCAGTTTTGGCAGCTAAAGATAAAAAGGCATTGTTCCTTAGCACAGTGTTTTAAGTAGCCATGAGCTACAGCTACAATATAGGTTCCATAACTAAAATGACTAGAGGGAGACTCAGAGCATGTTTCCTTTAAGACAGCAATGACTTGTAACATGTCATGTGCCATATCACCTTGTACCTAAGGGATAGCTGTCTGTGTGCTGAGCTTCTATATCATAAGGCATAATTAAATGCTTTGCAATAAAAGGGACAAGGAAACCAAGCTTTGTCTCATCGTAGTCTTTTCATGTTGGAACTTGTCATTCAAGACTGTGTGTATCATCTCTCCATGATGGAAAAATATGGATTAGTTATTATGTCCATATTATGTCTAGTGACTGCTGACATCTTGCTGGTACTAAGGTGGATACAATTGATCAGATAAATGTACAATACAGCATTTTGCCAGATTATTTTTTATTGATTCATGCTATTTGAATGTGATTCATATGGGGGTTTTTCACCAGTTAGATAACATTTGTTTCACCAGGCATAAATGCATTCTTATAGTCTCACATGACCTCCCATTTGATACCTCTGGACTCACCTCCAGTTTGCATCAAACACCTGGCTCACCAGATGTGACCAACTTTTGCACACACATAAAAATCACACAGAATGGAGAGAGCTTGAGGTAACAGGAGGGGTTTTATGCGAGATTCCTTCAAAAGCTCAGCTTTTGGCAAAGCTAGTCATGCGTCATCATAATTAGACATTTCTCCCTTTTGGCTAAAGCTGAATTGAGCTTAACAGTCAGAACAGCTAAGCTGTGGATTTAACTGCAAACAGGAACAAGACAGAGTGAATCATACCTGTTGGAGGAGTCTGGGCGTAAGATGGTTACAGAGCACTGTCTAACTAAATGACATTCTGGAGCAAAATAATTTTGCAAGTAGAAATTGCTGAAGAAAAAAGGAAAGCAGTGCATGAAACTTTCAGGTTGATAAAATTGTTTTAGAGAACCATGCTTTGGCTTCTGTGAAACACAAGACAGTTAAAATCCAAACTGGGGCACAGTGAGTGATGAGAAGAAAAGGGTTATTTATTTAAGGGCATAACATACATTTTTTGTTTTTTCTAGGTTTGCAGAATTCAAGGGGAAAAGCTGGAATGATTACATTACCATGCAATAATTTATGCATTAAACTTAGGTCCAGGGTGAAAGTGAATTACTGGCTCTAATTTTCTGTGCATATACATAACCCCTCTTGTCCTCTAAAAAATAAGAGTCCATCACTTCTTTGTGGCATTTGGCTGTGGTCAAAGACAAAGACTTATTAACAATTTAAAAACAGTTGACCTTGACAATAATGAGCTGACAAATTAGTGAGACGTAACAGAACATTAACACATCATCATTAAGGGTGGGTTGACTGTGTTTAGATAGATAATTTCTTCACAGAGGCCACACACAGTAATTGTCTGAGGGTCTCTCTCTCTCTCTCGCTCGCCGTGTCTCTCTCTCTCTCTCTCTCTCTCTCTCTCTTCTTGTCTTGAGTGTGTGTGTTTGTTTGTTTGTGTGTGGTGGAGAGGCCACGATGCGAGATAATTGATTTTATTAATAAGCAACAATGATACAAGCAAAATATTGCACCTGCCAGTGAACATATGCTGTGGGTGGTATTGCTCGAAGCTATTTGGGTGTCTCTCTCCAACCAAACAAACCATTCAGGGTGTTAATTGAAAGTCACAGATCCATCTTTATAATACCTTTGTCTAAAAATGTTTTTACAACTTCAAAATTGTAATGACTGAGCTCCTCTTAAGCTTTTGTGTTCCATGAATTTATTGACTTATACTCAGTTTGTGACAGCACTGTGTGTACTATAAACAAAATTGCCCCATCTGAATTGCAGACACAGAGTCAATCTGAAATAGAGCTCTTACATCTATTTCATAATAATATATTCAATATATTTACCTGTCATCCCGACTGTGCTGCTATTATTTTCCCTATCCTACCAGAAGTAACAGCTTGTGAGTCATTGCTAATTATAAATATATGGCAGATCAGGAAAATGTTCCAAGTGAGAAGGAGAAAGCTCAATGTAAAAAACTGTACACTGAGCCACTTAACAATGAAGCAATAATCCAAAGCTTTGCTAAGATACCTCCGGAAACCACAGAGAGGTTTTGTTGGTTGGTTTAATGTATTACTCTTACACTACATTGATAAGAACACGAATGGCATCTAATGTAGCTGCAGTTTTGGATGAGAAGGTCAGCACCGCAGGACTGAACATCAACACATTTCACGATCAGCTGGTTCTGCCACATGCACTGTGATCCTCTTGTGCACCCCCATACTGCTGTCTTTCTTTCCACATGGGGATAAGCAGAATTGGATTGCCCTGAGAGAGGCTTGTAAATTGAATAGCTGTTTATTTATGATGCTGTATGATGTGCGGTGGCAATCTATTTACAAACATGTCTATACATGTTGATGTATGTGTATATACACATGTAGAAAGACATTACAGTCCAAGGTCAGTATACTCTCCCTTACATGTCTGCCCTGAATTTTCATTGACAGAAGCCTCCACAGTGTGTCATGTGAAACTGTTGAAAGGCTGAAGCACAGTGTCATTAGCTGCAAACATGCCTCTAGAGGACCGTTAGTATCCTCCTTAAGTGCTGCCTCCATCGCCTCCCAGCCCAGCCCGACCCGGCTCCCTCTCCTGGCAGCAGTGTCCTTTGGAGCACTGGGCCCAGGAGCAGTGGCAGGTCAGGACCCCGGAGAGCGCCGGCAGAGGAGCTGGGGGCAAGAGCAGTGGGGAGAGGGATGTGAGAGGGGAGGGATGAGGTCGTTAGTGTGGAGGAGGGTGTGTGGAGACAGGGGCCTCTCTCTCTCTCTCTCTCTCTCTCTCTCTCTGTGTCTGCCCCCCTGGTGACTGGCGTTTCTTTCAGCTCTGTTTCACACAGCTCTACAGCTGACACCCAGTGCTCCTGTGGCCTCTCACAGAGCAGATTGAGCTACGCGGGTAACGGTGGTCGAAGCCACTGTTGGCATGCTGCTGTTTTACCTCCAGTATCTCAATATGGTGTCTGCTTGCACAGATTGAGTGCTACGCTAATGGAAACTGACATAAGCAATCAATGTTTATATACAGTACTTGATACTTATAAGGAAAATATTGGCAGCTATGGAAGGTCAAAAGCAATGTAGTTCCTTCCACAAACTGTCAATTTATTTACCGCTTGATGGCTCATAGAGTGTGTATGAAAAACTCGCCCATCTTCATATCAAGGGGTGTAAATTAGCATTGTAAAATGGCAGGCACACTGCTTTCAGAATTGTTCAGTCAGCTTGCCCGGGGAGACTGTTGGCATGGCTACATTACGGCTCTTGTTGTAAGTCACGGCCTCTTAGCAAGCCCTTCAACTTTCACATTGTTAATCACCTGGAATCCCCGTCCCTCATTTTTGTGAGACCATAAACACGGTCGTATGTGGCTCTCTTCCAGCCCAGCTGCATGGCACTAAGGGCTTAGTTTTCATGGTCCGAAGGTCACATTATGGTCACTGCTAGAGCAGTGGGTGATAAAGAAGGAAAAGCAAGACGCGAACTATGCGAAGGTGCATAGTTTGGAAAACAGGAGACATAGGGAGGTAAAAACTATTCCTTCCACCAGCAACCCTCTTGGGCGACATGAACACTCAAAAGCAGGAGAGAACAAATCATCTTAACAACTGTGAAAATGGAGCAGTCAACAGCTTTGTCATGTATGGCATTCTTCTGCAATTTGTACCTCAAAATCCAATAACACACCTGTCATTCTTTCTGTTAGGATGAAGAAATGTAATACAAATAGACTAAGCCCTGTTTCAGGAAATCTTTCTTTTTAGTGCAGACAAATAAAGAAACCAAAGGAGAGAGCATGTCACCCACAGCTGCATTCAGAAATCCCTTTCACATCAGGGATTCAGAGAGTTTATTTTTTGTCAGCTCAATCGCAGTCGAGGATGTTCAATTCAGGCAAGCGAATTAAGTGAGCTGGCCTAAAACTGGCTGCCAGTCCACCAGTGTCCAGAACACAGCCCCTTGGTCCTGAAGGAGAAAAAGCAAGCCTGTCATCACTTGTCAGCCTGCCTTCCTCTTCCCCTGCTGTGGAAAATAGAACCCTCCCTTGGGTGTCTTGATAAATGGGCTCCATTTTGCAGTCCAACATGCTTTCCACTCTCACCTCTGAAGCGATCCACAGAAAGAGACCTGTGCAGCCCACACACACTTGCTCCAATAGGGTCAGAATTCCAGAGGAAGTGTGAAATTGTTTCTGTTCCATTAAGCCTCAAATCAAATCATAAGGTGATTTCACCATACTTCATATGGCACATGGTCCATTTCCAGTGAAATGCACTGAATATGTGATTCATATCTTGGCTCTAGTCTTTATACATCTCAGATGTAATACCCTAAGTCATTTTCTCAGATTTCTCTTTGCCTCTCAAAGGGTTTTTCACTGTTTTGCCCTGCAATGAAAATCTGGAATGCTCTGTTCCTGCCTGATCCTCTACACAGCACCTCTGATATCCCTGTGTGTGTGTGTGTGTGTGTGTGTGTGTGTGTGTGCGTGCGTGCGTGCGTGCGTGCGTGCGTGCTCCCTTTTCCATTAACAACAGCCCAGTCTTGTTTCACTGTTTCATTGTTTCTCATTTTCACTGTTGGACGGTATCATTACCATAAGAGAGCTACAGTAATATCACATTAGCATGGATCGGCCCTCCTCGTGGTCATCATCCTGCCCTGCTCTGTGAAAGAATAATGGACCCTATCTCTCCCTCCTGCTCATGCAGGGAGCCTTATTAGGCCATCCACTGCCCTCTTCCTCCAGCTCTGATGAGGCCATTTTACCATAGTGCTGATCTGATGCCACTACCTGCAGAATCACTGATTTTGTGCCTCTACCAGCATATAAATGAACTTGACTTCAGAGCAGCAGGAACCTACTGTAATCAGCCACTTCATGCATCTCAAGGTTTTCTAAGTGCCCTGACTGATCTGTCATTTAAGCAGTGCTTTTTGGATGCACTCTGAACTATTAAGAGTTAGTTGTATCAGAGTGGGCTATGTGATGGGAAATTATGTTGAATGGCTCAGGAAGCAGAGATGTAATTAACCTTGTTTTCTTTCTCTATATTGTAGTGCTTCACTGATTTTTTTTCTATTTTTACTTATTTGTGAGATTAAAGGAGAACTCCAGCCATTTTTAACAGAGAGCCCTGTTGTTCGAGGTCACAGTGTACTCATAATTCTCATAATGTATTTCTGCATTTATTTATGTATCTTGAATTCATCTTTGGTTCCCCATCCTCTATTCACTAATGTTGGTGCTGTGCCAGTTCAGCTGTCATTTGGACCGTTTCCATGTTCTTACATGTCATCAATATTAATATATAACCATTGCAATGTTCAATCATCATTTTTTGGAAATAACCTTCAGATTTTGGTCTTCATGGAAATGAGAAAAGGCATGAGTTCGACTTTGGTATGGACGTTAAGCTACAGGAAGCAATGGAGGGAAACAGAGGTATGTGACTGCCTGTACAAACACTGGATTTATACTGTTTCTTCACAATTACTGAGTTGAAGACACACAGTGGCGTCATGTAAGGACCCTGTTCATGTTGCACAGCACATGTAATTACATTTTGAGTCTGTTAAGAGGCACAAAGGCACAGTTTAAGTGATGCCCCCAGAGCATAGCTTTGTAGCAGCCTGGTTATATTAACTGCTAGCAGGATAACCTGTGTTAGGTAGCACCAATTTTTTTCACTTGTTTTCTTACCTGCAGTACTCAGTGACCTAGACTAGAGCAACAGGGCTCTATGTTAAAAATAGCCTGAGTTCTCCTTTAAACATAACTATTTAGTAGTGATATGCATAAGATGTCCAGGGTGGGCCAGGTCAAAATCACTAGATTCTGAGACCCTTTCCACACAACAACAAAATGTTTTGAAAACAATATTTTTCCTTTGCGTTGGCAAAAAGTTCATCGTTTTCAGAAAAATCCTTGTCCACACGGAAACACAAAAAATGAGTAAAAACACTGTAGTATGCTACATAGTAGTAACAGTAGTAGGCTACAGTACACATACCCAGCCAGTAGGTAGTGCCTTGCAGCAAGAGGTCTCACAAAGAAGAGACAACAACAGAATGGAGCATTGGCGTAAGATTGACATTGGCACACCTGTAAAACTAATAAAGTTAATTTTCAAGATCAAGGTTTGTGACGGCTATATATGTGGAAATGTAATGGTCGTTTTACATTTGCCATTATGTCTGGTGTAGAAGAAGTTAACATTAGCTTGCCATGGCCCTGAAGTAATGTTAGCGTTTTCAAAAAGTTTTGTTTTTCTTGTCCACATGGCAATGGGAATTCATCCCCGCATGACGTCATCAATCTGAATCTCCAAACACACAGGAATTTCTTTGTGGGCCTTAGGGTACACTATATAATGGCCCAGTAGTGACTACATTGGATTGTCATATGAATTAAAAAGGGCTCTTATTTCTATGTGTTACATGATAGTCTAAGGAAACATTATCATGGGTACTCTACTCATACTATAAGATACGGATGGATGCAATCACGTTATTTATCGTTAAAATTAGCAATTTGCGGGTCAGGTGGGGTTAGACTTGATGTTTTGTGGGTCAGGCGTGACGGATTGGAAATCCAAATGGGGTCCGACCAATCCGACCCGCGCATCAGTAGGTCTGGTATTTATTGGACTATTCATAATAGATTATTGACAGATTGCCAAATTGTATGAGATTTTGAGATGTCAAGACTACTACATCTTTCATACAGTATATGTCATGTTCAAATGAATCCTTTTATACCCTTTAATCAATTTCTTTACCCGAGTCCCACTATGCATTCTACAGGAGTACCCTGGCATGTCTACAGAGGATCAGCGTTCACCACTGTTGACTTCTATGTGGATTTTGGAGGACCTCATTTTCATGCTCCCACATCCACCTCAGTACCCAACAGAATACATTATGTTGCTCATTTGCTGAGCAGATGCCCACATTCTGAGCAATTTACATAGCTCCCCATTCAGAGGAGCATATTTCCCAGACAGCTGGACATTTAGATAGGCCATCAAAGTGAACTACACTTCACAAGGGGACTGGAGCAAGGTATTAACCTTTTGTGTACCATGTCCTTCACGTCAAGCATGTATGATGCTTTTGTGTAATTTTCATCAATCAAGTCATTATCAAATTGATGAGTCTATTTCAAGGAGGTGTTTTGATGTGATCCAACCTGTTGCATTTTACCAGTGCCTTTTACCCTTTTCATTAGTACTCAAAATATAGAAAATCTGTGCTGGCATGAGAGTTTGGGAGAAGTGCTAATGCACCTGGAAAGGTACGTTGACTATTACCTCTATATACCAAAACAAACCAACACACATTCTTACTCAGACACACACACACACACACACACACACATAGATGTACATGTTATTTTGGTTCAACAGATTTTCTCAACATGAAGAAGAGTACTATCAATGTCTATCATTAGATCTGAGGGCCCTCTCATGTCTGAGCCATCCTCTGGGAAAGCTGCTTGCTGTTCATTTATTGATGCCAGGGAGGAGATGTTTTATTGGGTATGCATGTGCAGACATACTCTCCTGTTCTGCATCACACTTCAAACATTCACTTCACTTGAAATCAATTCACTACACACCTCAAAGTGATCATCCATAGAGTATATGAACACTGATGATCGTGCTGTGCAGATGACTATTTTAATGTCTTCTAATGATTTGAAGGTTATCGTGTCCCAGTCTGTTCCATTCAAAATAAATCTGGTCTCTTAAAGGACGTGAAAGGAACACAATCTATCTCAATCTGTCAGTCCTCAGTTAAATGGTAAGGGCATTCCAGACATGATATGTCTTTTGGCAGATGGTCCAGAGAGTTCACCGTTCTACGCATAATTCAAAGTGACCCCACCTAAGTAGAAAATTATTTTTTATTTTTAAAGTGTATTTTTGGGGTTTTATGCCTCGGACAGCAAAGAGAGTGACATAAGGCGAGAGGGAGAGAGAGGTGGGATTGGGAAATGACCTGCATTGGACATTAACCTGGGCCCCTGTGGGCACTTGGACCCAAATGTGGAATGGACACTGCAGCACAGTAATCCCCCTCCCACCCCCCGGAAGAAAATGAATTAACTCATCATAATATAAAAGACAATCCAGTTGTAATATCTTACCTCTTATTTCTTTGTTCTAACCCTCAAATGCATCTCTGACCTATGACCAAAGGTACTTCTGCAATCACAAGTGTAGTATTGCTAGAGTGAACTCAACATTCCAGGAGAAAATGTTCTGTGTCTGTGGTTCAGTTGTTCCCTGGCATTGCCTTAGAAACTATTTGCGGTAAATCAAGGCTTTGTACAGCCTTTGATGAATTTGTGCAATCCCGTAGCAGCCTGAGGGATTTGCAACCAAGCGCCTGCTTCCGATCTGATCATTGTATCTCCATTCATGCTTGGCTACAGCCACTCAATGCAACATACTCCCTCAAGGGCCAGCTCAGTCATTGGGAGAATCAGCTGTATAATGAATCGATTATTATTTTCCTTTTATTTAACCACTATAACAAACACCTTGATTATGAGTAGGGGCACGTCAGCCATAGTGACATTCGGTAAAAGAGGTGCTGTGGGGGAAAATCAGAGATGAATATCTGAGTATTGCAGAGATTACAAAGCAATACCGCTGAGGAAAGGGCATATAAGAAAATAGCATGGGAGAACATTCATAGTTTTTACTAAACATGGCCTGCTTTGAATTTTAATGCATTTCTTTTTCCCTTTGCAACATTTGACAGTTTCAAGAGTTTCATTAATATATGGTAAAGGGTATTATTTTTTCATTGAAGTATTTTCACTATATTTAATTTATTAAGGCATCTCTGAACTGTTGAAGTGGCTTAAAAAAAACACAGCAAACACGCTCACTACAGTACAACTGTCAGTGAAAGTTGAAAGGTCATTTCTTAGTGAACTTAGTGAATGGATTTGTTCTGTGAAGGCATATTTTTGGCATCAAAACGTTAACACAAGCAGTGAGCCAGTAATCCTCTTCTGTCCTAAGGAAGTGGACTGGAGACCACAGGACCACATCCACACACACACACACACACACACACACACACACACTCACCTACACACACACACACACACACACGCACACACACTCTCTCTCTCTCACACACACACACACACGCACACACACACACACACACTCTCTCTCTCTCTCACACACACACACACACACACACACACACACACACACACACACACACACACACACACACAGACACTCACTCACTCACTCACACACATACAGGGGAGAGGAGGGGAGGCCAGATCAGCTGCCACACTCTGGTGGGAAGGGATAAGGCACATTGTCTAAGCCAAGAGAGTTGCATAGTTCCCACATAGTTTGGCAGTCAAGAGAGCCTGGCACAGTCCAGGGGGAGAGCCAGAGCTGAAGCAGAGCAGGCCAGGTCTAGGGGAAAACGTGCTGGGGCTGCCTGTGAAGAGAGCAGCGCTCCGGGTCTCCTTGGGGGTAGCCCTCTCGCGGCTGCCTGGCTAACAGATGTTGGTCCAGAAGGCACCTAACAGGATGAAGATAGGCCCCCACGTGGGCCGGGGAGTAGGATTAGGTTGCGAGCGCAAGGTAAACAGATTAGTCCCAAAAGGGAGCCTGCTTTTTTAACCTCGTCACTACTGTCACACTCAGGAGCAGCGCCGTTTAACCCCACGAGTCACAATTCCAGCCCCCAAGGGTCTGCAGGACGTCAGCGTTTCTGGACATCGCTACGGGAGGACCTAGGACGTCTCCAGGGATCAAACGTCACGCAGAAGCCCCCCGGCCATCTACCTTGGATCTGTTTACCCGAAGCCTACTGCAGGACAGAGAGCACCTTTTTTAATGGCATCTTGGATATTCAGGCATCGGAGAGTTTGCTTTTTACCCATGGATCCAAGATAAAAAAAAATACTTTTTTTCTCCCACACCCTTTCCAAATGACCAATTGCGCATCCTGAAGTTCACCATGCCATTGAAAACAGGACTATTTATCTTTCTGTTCCTGTTCACCCTCCAAGTGACCACAATCAAAGGTAAGCCTTCACCCCAGGGAGTCTGCAGTGACACCTGGTAGTGGCTGGTGCTTGTTTCTATGCTCTCATGGAATTCCGATGAGTGTGCAGGTGCTGTCTGACAGTGAGAGACGTATAGCTCTACGCATGAGTGTGCTTCTTCTGCATTGACTCAGAGTACAGGTACCGGCCAGTCTCTCTTCGCTTGGGGAGGGAATATACACAAACCACAGGAGGTGGACAAAAATAGCTTTGTTAGTAGAAGTTGTGCAACACCAAATGCATCATCATGTCCTCCCTCAGTTTAGAGCAACGGTAGAGTTTCTATTTTACCTAAAGAATCTACAGGACATAAAAGAAACAGTGGTAGACCCTTTTGTTTGTTAAGTAACTAACTTACTAATTCATAATTTGTTAATTATAATTATGTTCAGTGCAATGCCCCCTTCTGTGTAGTTTGTCTTCTGTTGTGTCTGGAATATTTATTTTAAGTCAAACATTTCAATTGCTGTTTGACTTAAGTGTAATTTTGTAAATTAACTGTTCTGATATGTTTTATCTTTACCACTTTTTCCTTACACCATCTGTTGATACTCCACAATCTTTAATTAATGCCCTAATGAAATAATGAAGATCCAACTCACTGATGCAAACTCAGACTTTCATCATCAAAGAGCACAAAGAATCCAAGCTTGTGAAGTTTTTTTGTGCATTTTCTACCTCAAAAACATGAAAAACATGTTTGGCCACAGTGTTTGTCCGATTCATTCATTAGTGGGCAGGGAAACAAAGGCATTCTGTTTGTGGCCGTGTGGGACGTTAATCTTTTCTGACTTGTAGCTTCTCTGTGAGGCCGCCACTGTGCTCGCTCATAACAAGGGCCCATTTAGCCCCCCTCTCTCTCTCCTCGTGTAGGCACATGTGCAAGGCTCACAGCCTGTTTCCACTTGTCAATTACTTGTCAAAGAGATGTCAAATAGAAGATTGCTCTCCTTTGTGGTGCTTGCCTTTAATAGGCAGCCGAAGTCTTATCAGCAATTGCCACGCCAGCTTGTGTTGTGTTTGTGGGCCTCTTATGTCATCTGCATAGGCTAGGCTGTGCTCTATGACCCAGAAGATGTGTGAATGCTAAAAGCCATCCCATGGTGACCTACCACTCACTATTCGATTGGTCACTCTCGTCGTAGGTCATCCGTTGGAATGACCATTTCTGTTCACACATTGGCATTGTTAAGCTCTATTATTGAGAGACGTCAGTGACCCACACAAACCTGGGCCAAAAGCTATGGTGTTGATATCGTTTACGCCACTTGCTGTCAAACCTGGGCTCTTAATCCGCAGGCAGGGAGCACAGGAGCAGCAGTGTGCCATTCGCTGACCCCTTAAGGCTTAAGGTCTTAAGAACAGCCTGAAGTCTGAAGTCTGAAGTTTACCACCTGGTCACACAATGCTGCGATCTTGAGAAAATGGCCTCCTTGAATGGAGAGCCTATGCTTTCTGGCCTAATGACCTTGCCTAATTGCATGGCACTACCTGGCAGTGCAGCAGTGGGAGGTTGTAAAGTTTTCAGTGTGGAAGTAAATAAGAAAAGTTTGCTGGTTGACTGATTTGATTACAGTGGATCAGAGTTACAACAAAGAATGTGATATTTCGATGCAGTAGTTGAATAGCAAATACATGATACAATGTATTTACATTATGCACACAGGAACAGACCCAGTAGGTGATAGATAAGTTCATATTAGAGAATCACTAAGATTATAGTGTCCATCAGACCTGGTTTGAGGACTTGGTGATGGGCATATTGGCACAAAGTAGCTGGTATCATATCATCTTGGTGGCTCTACATTGGCAGTGGTGAGACAACAAAGTGTAAAAATGTTTTAGACATTCATTCACAGTACACTTGCATTTCCACTGTATTATATGACATTTGAGTTTAAATGGCATACTGTATATAGTCAAACAGCCTTACATAGTTGCTATATAACTGTAGTGATATGCTAAAATTATGATAATCTCCTAACAGAGCTCATTGGAAAAGGGCACCATCGTGAACACTTTAAAAAGGCTTTGACTGTTTTGACACCACTCACTTAAACAGACCTACTGTATGGCTGTTCTATCTGTTCTGCAGCGTAGGCTCCTTAACATCTGCCATGGTGGTATTACAACAGATCGTGAGCTCTTCCGACTCTAATCCTATTAAATGAACATTGTACATACAAACATACTTTCATGTGATCACCAAAAAAGATAAACAACTGTTCATTCTAGCCATTTGGCACTCTTATACAGACTCATTGTTAAAAGACTTGATTATCTTATTCTTGGCCACTCTTGTTTGTTTTTAAGACACCAACAGTCAAGATTTGTCAGGAATCAGGAACGTCAAGTACAGACACTTCCTGGAAACGTTACGACCAGTTGTTAAACGGAGCACGGGCGATACGGCAGTACACGATCTGAGGACCACGAGGATGAAGAGGTCCACTGTTTTCAACACTGGGGTGAAAGTGTGTCCTCAGGAGACCATGTCGGAGGTCATAGCCAGCCACCGTGCCTACTACAGGATGAGAGGTAAACCAGCCCCACTGGGAACCATGGAATTAGATAAATTATTGTTGAATTATAGGTCACGAACGTGAAAATCTAGCCTACACCACAACAAAATCCCTATCTCTAATTTTAGCTTGTAGGCCTATTGATAAATATGCGTTTGCTTTGATGTTGCCTTGGCTCAGTACTTTTAGTTTTGAGGCTTAGATGAAACATAGGTTTGCTATTTTTTAATCTCATAGCTGGAAAAGTCGCAGTATTGTACTAGAATGAACAGCAAGCATTCCAAAGCAAATTGGTACAAAAGTGGTGTTTGTGTGTGTGTGTGTGTGTGTGTGAGAGAGAGAGAGAGAGAGAGAGAGAGATAGAGAGATGCAATTATAATAGAGGACCTTTGACAAAAAACTAAGACTGAGAGATGTGTCTCACTGCTCAGTTTGTCAGGAGGCGGTATGGGAGGCGTTCCAGATCTTTCTGGACAGAGTCCCTGACACTATCGAGTACCATCAGTGGGTGGAGGCCTGTCAAAGGGACTCTCTCTGTGTAGATGACCTGGTCAGAAACTTCAGCAGCAACCAGGAGCATCTCGACATGGTTGCAAAGGTGAGGACCTTTGCTGACTCTGTGCGAAACTTTGAGTTTCACTGTGGCAGGATAATGGATCACACCTAACAATGTTGTTGTTCCCCACAGAGGGTGAATCCCACAGAGCTCCAGCTGGTGAGGTAAGGAACTGAATTCATTTAATCAAATTTGGGAAAAAAAGTCTCTCACACTGACATTTTTATTAAGTCAAGGTTTTACTGAAATAGTGTTTGTAAAATACATGCTCTGATGAAGTTGTTTGGTACTAAATAGTGTTTCATTGAATTTAAATAGCCCAATGTATGCAATTGTCATAATGTCATAACTTTTTTTCTCCTTATACCAGTGGTTTTCCTTTGGCAACACACAAGCCTGCTGGAGAGAAGTGTGAGTCATCAGTCTATATTGAAAGGAGCTGCTAAAATGAAAGAAAGAATTCTCTCTGTCTTCTGGCTGTAACATTACTAATGTCTGGCTCATTACTACCTCACAGGTTCAAAGACTGCCGCCGAGCTACTGATCATTGAAACTGAAGAGGTGAGGCTGAGACTGATACAGAGTTTCAAAGCCCAAACTGCAGAGTGTATCACCCTTTCAAAGTGGAACAAGACTTGTTGTCATGACAAAGTTAACATGGGATGAACAAATGCTTGAAAAATAATAAAAAGAAACTGAAGGAAATTGATATTGAGAAATTTCCTAAAATGGGCCTACAGTTATGCCTGTGGATAAGTCCTTAATACTAATCACGACTCCCTCCCAGCGCTGTTTCAGTTAGCTGTGAATGTCCTGTGGGGTTGCGGCCAGTTGGCCAATCCCCCTGTAATGCAGTTACTGTGGTAGCTGAGGTCATGCCCACTCACTGGGCCAGTAGCCTGACGCCCTACTGTGCCAAGTCTGTGGGCAAGGCCAAAAGGCTGTGTCATGTTTCCACTTACCTAATGCTGTCACTCTGTCTTTTAGAAAACAGAGGCTCCCAACGTCATTCCTGAGGAGGTGGATGAGCAGATCATAGTGGAGTTCAGTGTGACTATAGTGGAACAAGGCTATAGTGAGCTTCTGGCTGACCCTGACACCCCCCAGTACCACGACATAACACAGACTCTCCATGAGCAGGTAAGCTCATAAGATCTGATGAGTTGGGATTTATACTCAGACATTCCTTAGGCAGTCTTTGTTTTAGTCCACATTCAAGGACAATACAGATGGCCTCTAGCCAGAGTCCTCACATTCTGTGTTCAATGAAAATATGCTCTGGATCAATGGATTTTGCATGCCTTGCGCCGTTCGGCCATAACTCTGGAGCAGAATAAATCTTCCCTAATAAATAGTTGGGAGGATCTGTTGTAAAGGCTCTTGTATTTAGAGCTTTGACTGCAAATGCATGGATTTGTTAAACCAGATTCTTAGCTTGGGTTTTAATTTGGCCTTTTGTAAAGGGTCAAAATATGATAAAGCCGACTAAAGCGTTGGGCAACTTCAAAAGACTGCTGCCAATTTGTACAATGGCACTATGGCTATGCATGATAATGAGGAAATATTTCTGATTGATTAAATATTTTATTCAAGGCATTGTTTTGTACAAAGGTCATGAGCATGCAAATACCAGAGGAAAAAAACTCAGAGGCTTTATTTCACACCAGAATGCGATTGTTAAATTGAAGCATGTTTGCTATACGGTTATCAAAAGGATTAGCAAGTGAAGTGTTTTAATCAAGCAAGACTTTTTAATTAAATACACACGTAACATTAGCACTGTTTTGTTTGGTTTCTTCTCCCATAGATGGTACACATCTTGGACAAACTCCCTGGATTTAAAGAGATTCGGATGTTGGGATTTCGGTGGGTTTTTAACAGTGAAAGTTCACTGATATAACCCTCCATTGAGCCAGCAAATTGCCGTTTCACACAAACAGCTTCCTTCTTAAATGAACAGATTGGTAGTGAAAGTGCCTTAGGAATGGATGCACACAAATTGTATTCAAAATGCCACAGTAGTTCCCCTCAATGTATTATTATTTGGACAGACAAATTGCCATACATCATAACCACATGTTATGAGGTTAATTAGTCTTTCATGTTGTTGACGTTAGTCAATGCTAATTGAGCTCGCTTCTCCTCTGCTGGCCTGCTTTTGTTTGTTAGGCCCGAGGAGGTCTCTGTCCATTATGCTGTAGTTTTTGAGAATGGCCACCCCACTGAGCCGGGTGGAGAAGCGGCGGAGCCACCCACTGAAATGGACTTGAGGCAACTCGTAGCCAAAGCCCTGAGTGAGGACACGTCACTTCCGGTGGACATCCTCTCACTCAGTTTTGTCTCAGGTAAGGTGTTGCTTTAGGATACACAAGCAGCCGTTGTGCTGTATTAAGAGCTAAGTTAGCTAGTCAAATACTCCCCCAATATCTGTTTCCAGACTCCGTACCCACTCAGCGAGGGGAAGAGCAGGGGGCAGCAGAGGACACAGCTGCCCCTGATGGTGGTGAAGTAGTACCTGAAGACGTCATGGACGAGACTGTGCCTGATGCAGTACCAGAGTTTGTGGATGAGGAGATAGATGAGGTAGCCGAGACACCTGTGGTGGAGGACACAGAGGGGGACTCGGAGCTCCAGAATCTCATGCCTGATGAACAGGAGACAGAAGGTAGAATTCCCATTTAAATCAATGCCGCCCCTGAGATGTATAGCCTACCCCAGATGTTGACCAAACAGAGAATAGACGTGCATGTTAATCTGACTGAGACGTTAAAATCTGGGTCAATGAAATGGATTCAGTTTGACAGTATATAGGGCATGGTCAGGGACGGATCATGGTTTGTGCCAAGTGTGCACGTGCACAGGGGCCCTCAGCCAATGGGGGCCCTCGATTTTAAAAAAAAAAATGCCGTGAATTTAGGCTAGATTATGCCCGGTGCTTCTGTTTGTTAATTTGCGGCACAACTGAATGGTGTTATGGAACCGCGGACCGAAAGAAAAATAAACTAAATGTTTTCCTGATCAATAAATACTTCTTAATTCATAAAATATAGAGGCATAACATTAGGTGCAAGTGTTAGGCTATGAGTGCTCATTCAATGTGTATGCGTGTTTGCGAAAGTGAAACTGACCCTCTCGTGGGTAGGTGAATAAAGTGGATTCCTGCAATGTTCATGAAAACAGCATAGCGATTGGATAGCCTAATAAATCGCGACTTGTTGTAGGCCTAACAGTAGCTTATGTCGTAGCAAATAGCCTATGGCGATGCCGATGACAGATAGGCCTAGGCTACACTTATTTCACTCGTCTCTCTGGAGTGAGCGCATAATGTGGGCTGTTGCGCAAAGAAATTAATTAGGGAGATGATCTGCATCTCCATTTACCAAACGCTATAGTTCTGCTAACATCTCCACTGTTAACGTGAAAACCTTATCATGCAGGTAGCCAATGTTCACGTCACCGGAGTCAGACAGAAAACGGGCCCTGCTTGCTCTGTTAAAGTTTGTATGCCCATTCCAAACTGCGTTAAAAGGGTATATTTAACAGCCATAATTTCGACATTTTCCCTGGGGACACACCCCCGAACCTCCCGTAATATGATCAGCACCACCTCTCACAAATTACTATCAACTATGCCTGTCAAACTCGATTCCTTTTAAGGATCCGGGTTATTCTGAGTCACTCACTAAACTGATCCGGGTTGAACGAGTCACTTGAGTCAGTATTGCTAAATCGCAAAGAAATTCAGTCCTACGTTCAAGCAGTGCAGTAGGGTGCTTCATTTCATTAAGTGCCTTCTCATGTTGGATGTGGATCCTCCATGATTTGAAACCAGGTTTTTGCAGTACTTGCATTTAGACTTTAGAGTTTTGCTCTCCTGGTCAAAGTGCATCCACACATTGTTCATCTTTTTGGTGCTCATGTTCAGAAATGTTGATCTTATTGACAGAGAGGGTAGCCTATATTATAATAATTAATTATTTGTTGTTGTTTTGTTAACAATAGAAAAGTTTGCCTAGGTCTAATGCTACTCTGCTACAATGTTTATTACCACTACTATATACTCATAGTAGGCTACTAGGAATCTATTCTAAGTATTCTAAGTATTATAGGCTGCTAATACTAGGCAACTAATATTACTATTAATCATAGCTATACTGTTAGGTAGCCTAATATAATATAATATCATATAATATAATATAATATAATATAATATAATATAATATAATATAAAATAGCCTAATATAATAGCATCAAAACCTCCACCCACACACGGGAAAGAAAGCAGTTTGAGCCAGACTGTTTATTTATTGTCTTAACCTAGCCTAAGCAATTGACTTTCAATGTAGACATAGAAACAGGAACGTAGAAATGCCCTGCAGTGAATAAATTATTATTATTGTTATTATTATTATTATTATTATTATTGCTACTACTACTACTACTACTATTCTCATTAGGCCTATTATTATTATCACCTTGACACGAGTAGAAACTAGGCTACGGGCCGGGTCTACAGATCCACTCATGACAATGTAGCCGGCTGATTCGGACTGACTGGCACTCATAACAACATAAGCGTGAACCGGTCCGCCCGGCTGATCCAAATGACCCAGGTAGGCTAGCCTACACAAGCAACTCCATACAGAGCTTGCAATGTTTCGGACTGTCTTCGCGACCTAATTGCATTTTAAAGTAGGCTATGCGTGCAGAACATATGTTATTTCAGAAGTGAAAGCATGGCTTTTTGTTGTGAATTTGCTTTTCACCTTGGCGAGGAGTTACCGGCTCCTCTAAAGATCCACTCATGTAGCCGGCTGATTCGGCTGACTCGCACTCATAACAACGTAACCGGCCCGCCCGGCTGATTCGACTGACCCGGGTAGATACTCAAGCAGCTACATGAGCGTGCAGTTCGGACTGTCTGCACGACCTAATTGCATTTTAATATGCTACATCTATACACCAAATCTAATTATGTCTAGGCTACATGCAGAACATTGAATGTTATTTCAGAAGTGAAAGAATGGCTTTTGTTGTGGAATTGCTTTTCACCTCGAGGAGGAGCTACTCGCTCTCGCAGATCCACTCATGACAAGCGTAGCCGGGCTGATTCGACTGACTCGTACTCAACGTAGCCTAACCGCCGGGCTGATCCGACTAACCCGATTGCTACTCAGCCGCTCCAATCTGAGTCCCATGGTCTGTGAGTCTGCAATGTTTCCGGCTCTGCGGGAAGTTAACCAGTTATCTCGGACTGCCTGCTCACTCAGTCGCTTGAGTTGATTTGTGGAGTTGTGGTTGCCTACGAAATTGTTACATTTTTGGCAGCTACAATGGCTAGGGCTAGGAGGCTAGCTAATGTTGCAAGAGGTTTGTGTGTGGCGCTGTTTATCGTTTTAGATTGAATTGTAGTAGGACTCAATAACTGATCCGAGTTAATGATACTAGAGACTCACGACTCATGGGTTAATTTAAAGACACGGGTGAAAGATCCGAGTGAGTCACGACTCAAACACCTTTACTATCAACGTCCCTGCTACCGGTCCGTCAGAAATATGACAACTGTTGTCCGGTCCGTTAAGTGAAAAAATGTTGCTGTAGACTGTTTGAAAAATGTCGCTGCTGGAATTCACTGTGTGGGCCTGAGTTATAATATATGACATAATGTAGTACATTTGCCTGCACAGCGACAGCAAAGAGACTGGCTGGTCGCGGTCAGGGGGAGGGGGGGCCTTTTTTGATATTGTGCACAGGGGCCCATATTTGTTTAATCCGTCCCTGGGCATGATGATAATGAAACTATTATTTAGCCTAATATCTAACTGTAGAAAGCTATCCTTTACCTGAAGCAATTCATTACCTATTGTACATCTGTGCCAGGTGAATAGTTTTCTTCTCAGAAAGTCAGTGTCTCTTGAAACTAGACCATGCATTGTGATTGAACAGTGTCTGATGCATTATTTTGTTTCCCAAGGAGTTGATACAACACCTGAGGAGGCCTTACCACAAGACTTGGATGAGGGAGTAGATCAAAACTTCACAGCACCTATGGAGTTGGATGATAATGAAGTAGAACTTGAAGCAGCAGCCACTGTCCCTCCCTCTGGGGGTGCCGTGATGGAGGAAACTACTAAGGCCATTGAAACTACAGACACTTTTCTTGTACCTACCACATCTGCATCTGTAGAAACCGTTGAGGCACCTTCAGTAACTGACACTATTGAGTCAGTGGAACCAGTAGAGGCTCCTTCAGGCCCAACTAGTATTGAGCCTGTAGAACCAGTAGAAGCTCCCTCAGTCCCTAGCACGCCTGAGCCTGACCTGCCCATGGACGTCCCTTCTGTTGAGACAACGATACAACCAGTTGGACCAGTAGAAATCCCCCCTGAACCCACAGTCTTAGAACCCATAGAGGTCCCCTCGGAACCCAGCTCCACTGCAGACACTGGAACCCCAGCTATTCCACTAACAGAGGAGGAAGGCCAGGAAGCTCCAGCCACTGCCTCACTTTCTCCAAAAGCTGAAGTCCTAGACAACGACCAGGGCATGCAAGAGGACAGGGAACAGACTGAGATGCTGGACTACAGCAGTGGGGACGCCCCCGAGACAAACGAGACTGGGACTGCGCCTCCACAACTCAGACTCTTGACTACGCCGTCCATGGTAGCTTCCAACCAGGCCAATGATCTGGTGGTGTTCTTTAGCTTAAGAGTCACTAACATGATTTTTTCTGACGACCTGTTCGACAAGAGCTCCCCCGAGTACAAATCCCTGGAGAACACATTCCTTGAGCTGGTAGGTAAACATATTTATGTGATTCCTATCATTTGCCTGCATGCCTTTCTCCTGCTTTTGTATACTTAGCACCAGGCTCATGTGAATGAAACAAGCCAAAATGAACAAAAAGTCACTGGATATTTTTGTCATGGAAGTTAAACTTTATTTGATTTTTTAAAAAAGGGATCTTCTGTAAAGAAATTATTAAATTAAGGGTGCTCATGTCTATTTTTTTTTTAATGTATTTTTGTATCTGAAGATGAAAAAATACCTGTGATGTGCAAGGGTGATGTATACTGCATGTATACAGAATCCAATGGATATTATGCAGATTTAAGTAAACCCAAATAATAGAACATGTGAAACTGCTGGTTAAATTGTTTTTCAACTAGAGACAGTTGCCTGATCGTGAGGAAACTCCAACTCCTGAAGCGTCTACTAAATCGGAAACTGGGAGGACATTAGCCTCTATACCGGTATACTGGAGGGATTTTGCAATCTCTAGAATTCTAGAGGCTTCCAACTTTATTTAACAACTTAACTTTTCTAGTGCAACTGATGCAACCTTAACAGTTTCCACAGACATGGAAATAATTAACCATCATCTTAAATGTTGTCCATGTCTATACATGTTTGTCCATAACTAACCAGCAATCCACACTAACATTTCTTATCAAACAATGCTCAATTTTGGCTCTGTGTTCTCCTTGTTGGGATGTGTTTTGTGCCTTAATCTTGTGTGCTCTCCATGTGTTGTTGGTTTTCTGGAACTCCTGCTCTTGTTACAGTGTATGTGTGCAGTATCTCAGTACTTCAGCTTGTGCTGCAGAGGAACTCTGGTATGTTAGGGTTACAGGAGGTCTCCAACTTATGAATGGCACAGTAGCTTATAATCCTTTGATATGAACCTCTTAGTCTTGATTGAGGAGATTGGAAGCCACAAAGCCAAAGACTACTAATAGGCTCATTCCATTCTGTTGTTTGTCTGAAACTGCATCTATATCAGCCTCAATGGTCCAATGTCTCTTTTGTGAAGTGTTTGTTTGCATTGTATGCTTTTTATATGGATTCCAATAAACCTCTGAAATTCCTGCATAACGGTTGATGGTGAAATTCAGTCTCAGAGTGTTTGGAGAGGCAGGAGATGGGGGGGGTGGTAACAGGTACTCTGGACATGTAGCTAATTCTATAAAATTATAAAATTTGGGTTCTTCGGCACTGTGGTGTACAAGATGAAAAGTCTTGTTTGCAAGAGAGCTCCTGCTGTGAGTGTGATGGAGACAGCAAATTGTATCAGTAGTTTGATCAAGATATTAAAAGCATTAAGCTGTAAAGTCACAACGTGTTTTCCGGTGTCATGAAGCTTTTCTGAATACTCTTGGGTTTCTGTGGAACCAACTTAGAATGGAAGACCAGGGTGGTCTGAATCAGGTGACAATGTACACGCTATGCTTCGCTGTTGAGTGACTAACTAAGAGGCTTTAGGTAACGCTGATTTGTATAAGCTCTCTGCATGTTTTACATGAACACTGGGTGATTCCTATCAGCTTAGGGCCAGTGTGCCAGTGTGGTGATACACGTGCAAGAGGGTGTGTCCGTGTGTGTGTTGTGTGTGTGTGTGTGTGTGTGTGTGTGTGTGTGTGTGCAGAGTTGTATAAAATATCCGAAACCCACACTTGAGTAGTACAAATATTTGATCAGAAAGTTAAAGTACTCTATAAGCATACCACTTAAGTAAAAGTCTTAAAGTATTATTTACAGTACTTAAGTATGACAAGTAGCCCATTATAAAAAATGCTTAAGTACTGAAAGTAGAGCTTTCAAGGCCAGTGGAGTGACAACCCCCTCCCTTCGCTATGCTTTTAATGAAAAAGAAAGCAGTCAGAACTTTGAATAGGCTATTAAGTTCATGCAGCACCTTCAAACTTGGTGCCTACACTTCATACACAATGTCTTGGAAGCCTGAACAAAGGTATGACTGCCATTCATTTTTCACTGCAACATGTTTAGAAAGGCAGCTACATCACACTCCATAAACAACAGCCTACATAGGCCTTGGTGTGCTATGTATTAGCTCTATTTGCTAGGCCTTAACCATGTTGCTATGTCTTCATTCATTACTGTGTCCCTTGGTGACATCAGGTCAGAAAATCTTGGGGTTGCGAATATCTATCATGCTGAATGAAAACTGTGGCATTTGTTTTCATTTGCACATTATTTTAGCCTACTTTCTACTTAAAAGTATACATTTAATTTGAAAAAATGTAGTAAAGTAAAAGTAGGAAGAAACATAACAACTCAAGTAAAGTATAGATACTCCCCATTCATACTTAAGTACTGTACTTAAGTATTTCTACTTAGTTACTTTACATCTCTGTGTGTGTGCATGAGTGGTCAGACCTGTGTTTAGCCAGAAATGTACTACATGGCATTATTGCTATAACAGAAAATGTCAATGATCTGAATTCAATATTTATGTCCACATGCTGCTGAATTTTGTTTGTGGTTGTTGTTATTATAATTGTTCCTCCTATGCCTCAGAAAATAAGATAGAGTATATGTTGTGTTCACACATAAGTATGAGATATATTCATTATTAATTAATAAATAACACGGGTCACACTTCTAGTAGAAGTAGTAGAAGTATGCTTTCACATCATTCATGAGAATTGGCCAAATATCCAAATCTACAGGCTGGAAGAGAAAAATCCTTAGGAACTAGACTGTAGCTGTCACTAATTGTTTATGTTTATGGTTCTTAGAAAAAAATACATTTTAGTGTTGCTGATTCTCCATTTCCAATTATTAATGGTTGCGCAAACCAATGATCACATTTCACAAATACAAGGTTATGTGAAGCATTAAACAAACTGCTAAATCTAAATGTCAGAGGTCCACCTCCGTTGGTAAGTACACATTATAGAACACCTCAGTAGAGACCCATTAGCATAGTGTATCCAGTGCCAAATGACAGGGCTACTGAAACTGCTTCATGTATCAGGATTTGGACATTAAACTGAAACAATATAGATGTTGTTACTCCATAGTAGCACAGGAAGCCAAATCATGGATCCATTATATTTGAAATTCTGTATGACTGGTATCAAAGGATCGCCCAGACATGAGCCCTTCTACTCTGTCTTTGCTTTCTTTATCTACAGTAGGCAGTTCAGTAGATATACTGGACAGATTCCCCAGGGCCTAATTGGCATACCCCTCTCTTACCCCTGTCTCTACTGGTTTGTGTTGCAACCAATATAATTGGATATGGAGATTTAAATGGCTTGGTGGTGACACAAAGTAAGATGATTCCATCATGGAGTTAAAGTAATCATTTCATCTTAAAACGTCTTAAGACAAGTACAGAACAGGACTGTATCATCTGGGAGTCAAACCAACAACCAGTAGATACAAGTGTAACCTAGGACTGGTATGGCCAATGGGCCATGACTGTTGTGTGGCCGAGGGATAACGATGTAAAACTATTATTGAGGTGTGTTTTGGTTCCTCTGTGTTGTGCTTGTGTGACCTTAGGAGTAATGCCATGGTGGCACCTACTAAAAACCTGGATGCAAAGGTGCAAACGTATGCCCAGCCAATTATTTCAGCCACTGGTTTGCTGGCTTAGCCCTTACTGGGAAACACAGCGTTCTTCGTGGGGTGGTGTATTATACCTATAGTGACTTGGCGCCCAGCAGAGAGGTGAGAAGTGCACTTGGAGTGGCAGATCAGGTTGTAATGCCTCTTATCTCCTTGGATACAGACATGAGCCCTCTCCACTAAGACATTCTAATCCGCTACTCCACCTTTTGAAGAGGGTGTGCTAAAAGCATAGCAGCCCTCTGATCCTCAAACACCATTATGTAAACAAATGTCAAGCACAGCGGCGTGGCTATGCTGTATTTTATTAAAGGCTGTTGTTTTTCTTGACATTTGAGAATGTTTTTGAGAGCATGTTTTTAAGTCGGGTCAATCATTGTAACACGTGTGTAAGATGAAAGGAGTTGTTGGTATGCAGGTGCACATTCTTTTTTAGGTCCCAGAAACTATTAAACCCTAATGTTTTGGTAAAGCTACACAAGGCCCCCATTTAATGTGTTGAGCGACCTTTCCAGTGTAATCTATAATTAATCTTGTAATTGAAAGATGAATTCTCCACAGCACTGTAGACATGGTAGCTTGAGGCAGAGGTCGTGGAAAATCAATGCCTAAAAACCACACCACCTTGGATTTTGCCTCTCAAAATCTTACATTCTACATGCATTCAGGAACTCTGAAGCACTAGTAAACCTTGCAGCCTTGGGTTTCAGATTGATTGAATTGTTTTGGTGTTTCAGCGGGCTGGAGAGCTGATCCTGAAAGACACTGCTTTGTTTCCAGTTTGGCAAGGCCATACAAATGATTGTGCACCTGAATCAAAAAAGAGACTCAATCAATTCAACAAAATTATTCACTTCCATTGTCCTTGTGTTGAATGGAATCACCTATCCAGCCTGCATTGTGCATTGTGTGTGCATTTAACCTCGAATAATTATTCTCTTCTAGTACTAACTTATCAACAGTTCATAGTAAAACCATCTTGACAAAATCTGACATTGTCTGTAGACCATAGAAAGATTTACCAAAAACTTTCTTGATACAAATTGCTTTTTGGCGAGAGTGGCTTTGAAGAGAGAGGATGATTCAATACTCTGACATGCCGGGTGACTGTACTGACTTATTTTCTTCCCTTCCTTCTCCTTCTCTTTTCCTCCACAGCTTCTGCCATATCTGCAATCAAATCTGACAGGATTCAAAGAGCTTGAGATTCTCAACTTCAGGAACGGCAGCGTGGTGGTGAATAGTAAGATGAAACTGGAGAAGCCGGTGCCCTACAACGTCACGGAGGCAGTGACCTGTGTACTGGAGGAGTTCTGCAATGCCGCCTCCAATCGGCTCGACCTGGAGATCGACAGCGGCTCTCTGGATGTGGAGTCGGGTAGGGTGGATGGTCATCAGCCTTCTTTTCCTGACGTTGTATGAGATATAGATGCTCAAGCGCTGTAATGCTGTGGGTTTCAAGAAGGGCATTCACAAGTTTATTTCCTTTTCGACTCAATAATGTGACCTATAATTATAGCTGATAGATGGCATGATGCATTTCTACCATCGCCTAGAATTTTTTGTGATCTCAGATCATTTCGATGCTTCAAATGTCATATTTTATGTGTCACGTAAATCCAGAGAGGCACAGATGTGATGAAAAATGCTTAGAGTCAAAGTTACTACATTGTTGGTTGGGAAATGTTAATATTCTCTGGCATCATGGCTCAGTGCCTCACCTATGGTCTGAGTTTTCCTACTCGCCTAATGAAACCCTAGTTTAAAACTGTCACTCCCATCCATCAAAATGCCCTTGAGTGCTCCCCTGCCCCCTCCTCGAGTGCCCTGGGAGAAGGTGAGGGAGGTGGTGTGAGTGAGTGTGTGTGTGTGTGTGTGTGTGTGTGTGTGTGTGTGTGTGGGTGTGGGGTGGTCAGGTTAGGGGTTCTCTCCCTCTGACAGGCATGCAAACTGCATGTCATAAACACTAACCTCCTGCTGCCTCCTGCCTGCTGTCCAGCCGACCACGCGGACCCGTGCAAGTTTATGGCGTGCAACGAGTTCTCCCGCTGCGTGATCAACACGTGGTCCATGGAGGCGGAGTGCCTGTGCGACCCGGGCTACAGCATGGTGGACGGCCTGCCCTGCCAGAGCATCTGTGCGCTGGACCCTGCCTACTGCCTGAACGACGGCCAGTGTGAGATCATCGCCGGGCACGGTGCCACATGCAGGTACCCTCGGGCCACTCCGCTCCGCCCCGAGCAGTGACCAGCTGGCCACTACCTCTGGTTACATTTGTCTTTTTACTAAGTTCTTTTGTATTTGTTTTGTATGCCCCTGTAACTCTTTTGTTGTTTCTGTGTGAATGTTAATGTGTTGGCGTCTTTACCTGTTTTGCTTCTTTTTTTTTTTTTTTAAATCCCTGAAGTGATGAATTGAATTGGAGCCAAAGGTGCCCGCAGTAGTAAAAGTGAATCAAGTGAAATCCCTTAAGTCCTAGATGGGCAACTGTGTGTGACAAACAGTAACTCATCCTGCGGCACAGTTACAGTTGGAGGGTACGTGGCTCCTCCACAGCGGTCCTCTAACCCCTCCCTGTGTTCTCTTGACCGTTCTAGATGTCCTGTAGGTAAATTCTGGCACTACCATGGAGAGCGCTGCACAGAGCTGGTGTCTCTACCCATAGACCCACTCCTGCTCGTAGCCTGCCTGGTGGGTGGCCTCGCGCTGGTTTGCGCGGTGATAGGCCTGTTGGTTCTCATAAACAAGAAATGTATACGGACCAGAAAGACGGTGACTTTGGTGTAAGCAGGCCTCTTTCTCTTTGCTTTTCTTTTAGAGAATGCCTACGTAGAGTAGGTGTTGCTATACTGTACTGTGTTTTTTGTTTCATTTCAGTATGAATGGTATTCAAATTCTCATCTCATTTATGTTGTAGGCACACTCAGAGTGAGAGAATATCTCCATATGAGAGCTCAATGAGAGTTAATCCAGTTTTTCAGAATGATGATGGTGTCTTAACCCAAGTGGCTAGAATACGCTACCCCTTGGGTTCGGAAGCAGGTTCTTCCCAAGTTTCTGAACAAGACACCTTTCACTCAGTTGAAAACATACATGTTAGCATTGAGGTAAAGAGCAAAGCTTATTATATCCACTTGCTCTAACCCTCCACAGCCATTTGAGTTGCACCGCTAGGTTTTCAAATATACTAACGCTCTTTGACTATGGTGAATTACCATGCACTTTCTTTCCATGCATAGATAAAGACTAGATCAAATGAATTCAGTAGCTTTTCAAAAGAACCAAGTAGCTAAAAAAATCAATAAATCCTTCCCAAAAACATTTACAGCTAGTATGCCCTGGCGTATATGAACTCTTCAAAAGAATGAGGTTTGATTTATTCTGAACAAAATCAGTTGTTTTTCATTGTTTTCAGATCAGTGCTGAAAACAAGTAATCAATCCAACAGTCCATCAGAGTAGGCCCTATCCAACGATTTTACTTAAGCTTAATGAGAGCTTAATGAGATACTGAGAAGAGATTAAATGTCATTGATTGACAACCAAGTCAACTATATTTTCGGTGAGGGTTTTTTCTTTGGGTGGGGCATGTAAATCCTAATTTCAGTCTCACTAATGACTTAAATTGTGATGCAGAGGTTCATCTCAGGCTCATATCATTGCAGCATTAGGGTATTCTGACAGTTTAAACAAGGCCCTCGAATTCAGACATGACAGATGTTTCAGATGTTTAGGTGTTTTTCTTCCAAAGGAGACTTGAAATTTAGACCCATATGGCTCTGCATGGATTGACTTAGCAGGTGTGACCAGTAGCCAGCCTCAATTATCACTGCCATATCTCTTTGCACCAAACCTACACCTCTGCTTGCAGTTAGCATAGCTGCAAAGCCAACCTCTCTGCTTGCTTCTGCTTTTATTGCTGTAGTTGCTCCGCTTCCTGCTTGAGAGAAATGCGTTGTGTGTTGTGATGCTGACTGTGCTGTCCTCCGTGCCTGTTCCAGATCCCCCGACAGCTCTACACCACCAGATCCGACAAGCTAGTTTCAGACATAGTCGATTTCCATCATTGCATCCCACAGAATGAGGTAAGGCAATGGAAACATGCACTTCAGCATAGGGCAGCTTATGTTATGATGGGAATAAGGACAATCAAAAGAGATACACACTAATGTATGCTGCAGTGACTCAGAGTATGTTAGATACACAGTGTGAAACAGTGTGTGCACCCCACATGCTGAATGTGGAATGATGTGTGCTTTTCCTTTTTAATCTTTTCCTCCATCAAGTCCTAGACTCTCACATGTTGTATGTCTTAGCTGTTAATATCAAACCATGGACTTGCAACATTCAAAATGGTTAAACCTCTTTTCAGGTCCATTCTAACAAATACAGTAGGCTATATCAGGACTGCATTTTGGAGAGCTGAATATCTGGCAGTTTAATGACTGTTACGTCTATTATTAAATACAGGATTATTTGTAGATGTGAAAGACACAGGGCTCAGGTAAGAGAGTTGAAATCTGACCTTGTCATGCCCATTAATCAAATGTCAAGTTCAATGCCTTTTGATAAAGATTAATGAGTAATATGTGATAAGTAACTATTTTACATAAGAGACTTCAAACAAAGGTTTAGAAAATAGTATTATAATAATAATTATAAATACTATTTTCATAACAAATATGTTAGGTTCATTTCCAAATTCAATCATTTAACATTTTATTTTTATCATAAAAAACATACACAAGTTATTATTCCACATATTATTCCCAATGCTGATTATGAGCGAATAACTAGGCTTTCTGACCTTAACAACTGTGAATGGCATTTTCTCACTCTCCTCTTACCCAATCAAACTTGCAGTGAATGCTAAACGCATTTAGTGACATAATATGTACTGAGATCAGCCTGTCCACTTGACCCTGCCTATACCAACTTAATGCAACTAGCATTTACACAAAGCAGCTCAAGACTGTACTTACACAAATTCCATCACTCTACTTGCATTTCCTTTACCAAACTAATGAGGTTCTTACTGTGTTTCTGCCTCTGTCTTGTTTCCTTGCCCAGACATGGAGGATAGCCCATGAGTATCGGTCATCTTGTTGCCTTCTGAGGGGAGCTGACAGCGAGGGTTTTGAAGTGACCGTTTTATGATAGTGGACCTCCGAGGCCACCCTGATTGACAGTGCAATACAGGAACCAAAGGTCTCTGCTGTTCCTGACCGTGTGTGAACTGAGCTGGACCTCTGGCTGAGGGGGACAGGACCAACTGGGACTGGAGATCTCACATCAGTAATCAAGGATTCACACTAAAAAGAGAATGCAGTTCTAATCCTGACTGGTCTAAAATACCGCCTCAATGCGCTCACATGCAGCATGTACTACTGAGGACTAGGAATGTTGTTTCGTGTCATATACCCTTGTCAAAAAGGTTGTTTCTCTTCCCTCACAATGAGGTTTTATACATATTGGATACACTTGCTGGTATCATGTCTGGACACAAGAAGATGTATAGCTGTCTAACTTTCTTCAGAGTCCCAAAAAGAAACTGAATGTAAAATAAGCTACTTATTATTATTTTTCTTACTTGCTATTTACAGAAGTACTGTACAGTATGTCTTCCTTTTTATGTCCCCTTAATCATATGCCCACGTATTAAATATCCCCATACACATATCTACACACATATCTACACATATCTAGTGATATTTAATGCCATCCACCCTTCTCTCTTGCTCCTCCCAATCACATGTGGCGATCATATCAAATCCCATTTGAAATGTGTGACAATATTAACAATGTGTGAAAAATGAATGATTTTATACTTTTTGTGACAATAAAATAAGTCTTTTTTTTTAATCAAAGCCTAACATTTCTATTACACAACACACTTGAAAGACATAATGAGAAGTCTTATATACTGTAGGTGTTATAATAGTTACATTAAAGGATCATCAATATCTGGTGGACTCTTACCACAATGACCTTTAGAACCGTGAAGGTGTATACATCACGTGTTTGTTTCTGTTGCATCCTCTAAATGAAAGCTATTGGACATAGCGCTTCAGCTCCAGCAGTTAATGTCACAGCTGCCTGGCCCCTCGATAGTGACAGTGGTACAGCAGCCTGGCTAATATATAGCTATCGGGAACAGTCCACCCAGCTGTTTAAGGTCCACTGCTCTCTAACCAATGCAAGGTCACAGCAGGGAAGGAGAAGAACATTTGAAAAACAGAATAACAAGTTGGGAGAAATTATGTTTATTATGATAGCACAGTGCGGCCGACAAATGGACACGTCTGGAATGCAATGACCCTCTGCAGTTTGGAACGTTAGCTTAGCCCTAGTGACTCAAAATGAGAAAGGAAATCCTGTTAAGTGAGGACGACAAATCAATCAGTCATCTTCTGGATGCTGAAAACAGCGGCAAGGTCGCAACACATTGCACCACTATGGGAACTAAGCAGATTTACATAATGAAATAGTGTTTGTGCCACACAGGAGAGATCAAGTATCATAAATAAGCAGCACTGGAGCACAAACAGACCTGAAGAACAGCTCTGCACCGTATCTCAGATAACCTCCAACCATCTTCCAGTCTCATGTTAGTCAAATGATGCTGTCCATTTCAGATTTCCATCACCGTTTACTAGGCATTGAAGATCACATGATTACACATCAGTATCATCGCTTGGAACATTCAACTGAATTATCCTTTCATAATCTAATATATTCTGCCTCTACTATAGCTTTCATCGCACTGCAAAAAGCAATCTGGCTTCATCAAAACGTTACAATTACGTTAAAAACTGCACTTGTCCCTACTCTATTTCATATACTGTCCCATGACTTCTCAGCAAAATGGTCAATGCCTCATATAAATATTCATATGCATTTGAAATAACTTGATTTGTAAAGCGCCTAACAGCCTCAGAGAGGACTATTTTTTCCAGTTCATAACAAGGGTGCTTGACATTTTTGTGCATCAACAAACAAGAGCTCTAGAGAGGCAATCTGAGACCCAGCATACAGCGCAGACATCACAGCAAATCATTCATTCAGAAAGCCTGACTCTCCTCTGCACTAACTGGGAGAAACTACTCTTGCTTCCATCAAATGAGTTGCTATTTTTATTCGCAAAGTACAAAAATTGTGAAGAGAATAAAAAGCAGCAGGTGAATGATGGATAGATTTAGTCTAATAAACCTGCTAGACTAATAAAAAATTCAAGAATAGAATGTTTTTGAGACTGTGAAGGCAGTTCTACTGCAACAGTTTATCAAATGTTCCAGGTGACATGCAGGGTGTTTCGCTGAGGTGATGTAAAATCACGAAGTGCACCCTGACTTTAATAGGCGTGGATGCCTGTGTTGTGTTTGTGAAGTGTAAACTTCAGCTCGGCTTTCAAGTGAACTACAGGTCCAGTTCTGGCCCCAATGTTTCTCTTCGAAAACGATTATTTAGAAAACTACACTGACAGCCAACAAGTAGCCGAGACCTTGTGAGTCAACAACAACAGACATAGAACAGCAACAACAAAAACAGGTCGGAAACTTAAAGGAGTGTTTGGAGGAGTTCAAACTGAGAGACGCAATTAAAAGCGCAGAGTCACACAAGACAAACCTTGACACATGAACAACCATTAACAGAGTAAGATCTGGAACTTTTCCATAACATAATAACATCAGAAACAGGTACACCACCATTACAATAAGGCCCCAATTTTTTTTTATGATGAATTCAAGCATAAGTCATATTTGCACAGGAAAAAACAATACAAATCAGAAATTGTCATCTATAAAGTCTCACAGCAAAATCATACAAACAAACAGAAAGGACAAAAAAACAAGAAACATACGCTTTAAATATGACAGAAAAAACAGCTGAGTAGTTTAGAGTTTTCTGCTGGATGCTCAAAGTGAGTGAGCTCTAACTACCCTTGATGGGGTGGGTGGGTGGATGGGGATGGGGGGGGCGGGGGGGTGCTGTTCCCTTTGCACTGTCTACAGCACAAGATTACCCTAATTGTCCAGAAGTAGAGCCGGACAGGAGTGGACGGTGTTCACGGGGCCTCCTCACTTGAGGAGGTTCTGCAGCTGGGCCGTGGCGTGGGTGGGCCGCGCCTGCTTGCTCTCGATGGCGCTGCGCAGGTACTGGATCCCGCCGCAGCGCTCCCAGATCTCCTCAAACTGCCGGGGGAGGATCTCAGCTCCCCGCTTCCGCGTCAGCCCCGTCTCCTCCAGACTGAGCTCACACATCTCCATGTCATCCTTTCCTGGAGCGGAGAAGGAAAAAAAACATACAGCGTGGGGGTCAGGAAGTCACAGTGGCTCCTCGGTACAGACCTCGGTACGTACTGTGCACACATACGGTAGCCTTTGAAACCTTCAGAACGGGACATTAAAAATAGATGATCGTTCATGAATGTTTCACTTGGAGGGCCCTCCTGTAATATTCATATAGAATAAACCCTCTTTTGCAACAGCTCAAAGGCAAGGTCATGGCGTAATGATAACGTTTATGTAATGTAATGATAACGTTTATGTTGATAAAACAGATATGATTGTGTGAGCGTCTGCACCTGCTACCAGCATAATAGGCTGCTTGTCCGGGTGCAGCTCCATCTGCCGGGCGATCCAGGGCCCGTCGAAGTGGGCGTACCACCAGCCCTTCTTCTTGTTCTGCGGGTCCTTGTACTGGTCAGCCGGCCGGATGAAGGGGATGCGGAAGTAGCGCTGCTGGCGGTTCATGGCGTTCTCCTGCTGTCGGGCCGGCACAGGTGGCGCCGGGTTCTGCTCAGCTGTGGAGTCCAGCACAGTGTGGGAGACGTGGCATCGGCACTTGGCCTTTTAATGAATTTGCTCTCCACCCTTTCATCCACTCTAGTTACACTAATGGCAGGTCCAGATTGTGATTTTGGCCAGGGCCAGGCTAGTTCATTAGATCACTCCGACCGCTGGCCCATCAACCGAGCCGGAGGAGAGCAACGGAGTGAAGTGTGCATGCGCTTTTCATAAGAATTTACTGCCTAAAGAGAACATCCCATAACCCAGCAAAGGGATACTATATAAGGTATGATCAGTTTGGCATTCTTTACTGCTACTTGCATAAATCAGGTTCCTACATGATATGGTACTTCTGCCTGTGCAAGCATTAGATGTTCAAGCAATCCTGTCTGGTCTATAGATCTTCAAGTTACCTGCTAATCAAGCTCTTTTAGTAAGTGACTTTGCTCACCACAGTGTCTTTTACATGTGATAAAATGAAATCATTCTATTAAAATCGCTTTAATATTGTCACTAACCTATCTCTCCTGGGTTGTATGCAGTACTTGTGTACACTGTATTCCTTGAACATGACTGGCAAGAATAGACTGTTGATATGAGGCCATTTTTAAACACTACTGGGAGTATTAAGCAAGTGTGCCAATATTTTTATGTTTTAAATCAAACTAGTCCTGTGGTACAGTACCATATGAGAGATATCATCAACATACCACATGGGTATGAAAAAGTATGTCAGTTAAGTAGGGACTCAACTTAAGCTTCATGTCACCTAGCACTGAAGAGTCCCACTCTCTTTGCCAGAGGCAGCCTTGTTAACGTCAGTCTGTATGTCAATGAGCCTCACACACACACACACACACACACACACACACACACACACACACACACACAGTGCTAGGATTCACAGCAGGAATCCGACTGCCACCAAAGCACACTTACCAAGCGGGAAAGAAATGCAAGGGACACGGAGGGTTACCACAAAGAACAGCGCAGGGATAAAACTCCTTTTGTTCTTTCCATGGAGATGCACACAGGAAGAAATAACACGCACAAAAAAAAACTTTTCATCAAATCAAAGAGATGAAGTAGCTTTGGAGCGAGCCATGAACCATGTGGATCTGTCCCCCAGACGCCACACTGCTCGCAGGCATCGGAACAGCAAATGCCACCCCCTGAGGCACGCAGACCGCATCTGAGGGGGACACGGCTCAAAACAACCTGGATGCCACAAAGCGATGCACAGAAAGAGAGAGAAAGAGTGAGAGAGAGACAGACAGAGAGAGAGAGAGAGAGAGAGAGAGAGAGAGAGAGAGAGAGAGAGAGAGAGAGAGAGAGAGAGACAGAGAGAGAGAGAGGGGGCAATTGTGGTGCCAATGGCCTATGGGCATGCCTCAGTGCCAGGACAAACAGCAAGCTTGCCATAATTAACAAACAGCGGGCACATTGTCGTCACCGACAACATCAGTGAGCGAGGCTGGATGTGTTTACCTTGCCTTGCTTCCCCATCCAAGATAACACCTGAGCCTTTTCCTGCATGCAGAGTAAAGCTTCATCTCCTTAAACTCTGAAACAGATTACTGTAAGCTCGCTGGATGCCCGCGGAGACTTCATTGTAAAAAATGGGATTGGTTTTCAAAGGGAAAGCCATGCAGTGAGTGAGTAATGTGTCTGTTTGTTGCTGAGGACCAAAGAGCACACACTCCTGAGTTGGGGGGGGAGATGCTGCTACTGCTGCCTACCGTAGTCGGTGACTGACTTGGGGGCTCGCTGTTCGGTGTCGGTGTTGTGCTTCTTGTTCTTTGACTTCCAGGCGTGGTACACCTTCAGGCGGCGGTGAAACTCCTCTCGGCAGGCGGCAAGCAGCTCGATATCTACACGTGAAGAGACACCACCACTCAATACTGAGGCCGGGGAGCCGTTCAAACGCATGCATTTTTAATAAGACACGCAACTTCACAAAACATGCAATGTAGAGAGAAAGAGAGAAATATATTGATTCCATTTAGATGGTTCTAAGAATTAATCATCACAACACCCCCTCAAGGTGACATTACAAAACAGTCTCAGTCAGGGAAATAAAAAAAAAGAAAAAGAGGCTGCTTCAGTGAAAAGTCCATAAAATTCCTGGTAATCTTTACAACATGATATAAAGTCTTATCATCTTCAAAGCTAGATATAAAGTCAGGAAATCTTTAAAGCGTCATGATAGTCGCAAATCATCTCAAGTCGCAAAATCATCTCACAGCCCACTGTAACTATATGGGAAGAGGAACAGATGGAAAAGGTCTAGAGGTTGTGGAGTAGACAGACAATACCACTGAGTGACACTAAAGACAAATGGACAGAAATGGTGTTCCATTAAACTCTTAATAGGTTGTGAAGGTTTCCACACTTGTACAAGTACTTTCTTTCAAATATATCTACTTTTACAGTTACAGCTCGTTATTTCGATTTTGGAGATGAGCACCCTTGGTGTGGTGCAGACCGTTAGAGCGCTCTTACCGCAAGAGGTGTTGATGGCGTCACGTAATTCGGCATACTTCCACTTGCTGAGGTCATACTTCTTGACACCAATTGCAGCCTTGGTGGCTTGGACTTGGACTCCCCTGGTGTGGAACACAAAGAGGGGAATGAGAGTGATTCATTCAAACAGTGAGTCTACAAAAAGATTTACTGCTCAAAGTTGATGGAAACACTCAAATATGGTGAAAGCGGTGGTCCCTTTGAGGAGACACTAAACGGATTATACAAGACTGGCATATTCTATGCTATTTCATTTACAGCAGGCCTGGCACATAACCCTCCTCCACTTCTGAATAGATTCTCTGAGTGTCCGAGGTCACCGTCACCACAGCCAGTAGCCTAGCTAGCTTGTTAGCATAGCATTAGCAGGGAGTGGAGAAGGGGAGCGTAAATCAGTTGTGTCACACGAATTGCCCCTTTGAACTGGCATTCTTTCAGCACCCCAAACACCCACTGCCTGACTCATAACTCCTGTCCCATAACACCATCCTCTCATCGGTCTAGGGATCACGTGAGGAGCCATCTCCTGCTGGTTTGAGACCGATAAGTCCATGGAGCCGGGGGATTTAGTGGAGGCATCTGAGGCTCTCCCAGAAGCTTTGGAGTACTGGGGAGTAGTGGCAGTCCTAATCCAATTGGCATGGAGAGAGAACTCTTGTCATCCATAGGGTGCCATGTTTGGTACCAACCAGTCTGAAAGTCACGCAGTGCCATTGACCTTTAGCTGGCCCAGTGCCCTGAGGCTTACAATGGGTAAGTGGCATTTAGCTGGGGGCAGTAATGCAAACAGCAACCCGTTGGCTGAAGGAGGTCTGAGATTCCCACACAACGCCAAAGACATACTGGGTATACACTGTGTGGTGGATTGTAAGTGACACCACAGGAGAAAGTCAGGTTGAAAGGTTGAATAACCAAGTAAATCTGGTTATGTGGTTATGAAACTATTCAATCATTGCCAGGATGGATTTGGGGGATGGATTTAGTCTTAATGACCAAGTGTATTGTTCTCTAATCAAAAAATCAGCTGAAAAGATCAAACATGGAGAATCAAAAATTTTAAATTTCAGGAGGATGATTTGCTGTATGTTGATGTGATTCTTGCATGTGATTTCAAGTTATTTTAATCTTCGCCATCTGGATGGATTTGTTGGGTTGATTACCCCCTCACTTTCAAAGGTCTTTGTGCGGTTCACCCACCTAGCCAGAAGTTCAGCTATTTCTGTAGCCAAGTCACTCCTGGAAGAACATAACAGACAGGCATATGTTCATAAAAGACACAAACAACCCTGATCAAATTCATTGCCATCTAAATTACCTCTCCACGGTCCGATTTCCAAGGCAACGAGTCATGAGCTCCCTGTTCTTCACCTGTCACTCATTCCCACAGGAGACGTCACAGATGTCTCCTCGCTGTTTTATCAGCCTGGGTATTAGCCCCTCCTCCTCACTAGCATAAATATATATATATATGTGTGTGTGTGTGTGTGTCTGCGCACGCTTGTGTGTATGTGTGCATGTGCATGTGTGTGCGCATATGTGTGAGTACATGAGTACAAGCTATGAAGCTTCTTAAGCGAGTGCCTGAGCGGGAGTCATTAAAACGGACACCTGCGTGATTAACCCACCATGGCAGGTGTCATGCCTGAGTCCCCTCGGCATGTGCATAGACGATAGCCAAGCGCCATAAGCCAAACGATCTGACACTCACACGCAACGACAAAATACACCAAGCACACAACTCTCACACGCGCACACACACACACACATACACACACATACAAGCACAGAGATCAGTGTCAGCAGAGACACCTGAAGCATAGTCTGATGGCACATTACAGGACCTGACTAGCACCATGCTAATCCTAAGCCTGTGTAGGGGCACCACAGCACAGAGATCTAGTGGAGGAAACACACTACAGAGCAAATACACCTGACTGCACTGGGACCACTCACTGTAAATCTGAAAATAAATATCCTTTCCATGATTAAAGGGTTCTGTACAGAATACACATGTATAGGATTAAAGATTATAGGCCAACATGTGTGAGATGTAATAGGCAGCTTTCCACCACAGGGAGTGAAATGAAACAATATTCCAACAGTAACGATTCCTCAGGGAGTCCTTATGCTTCATTACATCATTTCCAGAAGTGTTCTTTTCCACTGAGTCATTAAGACATAACACAATCCTGAGCTCTATGCCATTTTTCTCTCATGATGTAATGCTGCCTATTGCACCTATACTGTAAGTAGACCACAGCAGATTAAATGGTAGGTTCTATATTATAGGTTGTCTACATATCATTATTAGGTTAAAATACTATATGAGCTTCGAGAGTGCTAGTTGCAAAATGTTCATGGCCAACCCTTGTTGCATTGCCTAAAGAGCTTGACAATGGTATATGTCTTATGTTTTGGGTTTTTTATTTTCCCAGTATATGCCTAAAAGCTAAGCCTTTAAAGTTTTTAGCCTAGGATATCCTGTAGTCTATCCCACAACTGGGGTTCTGTAATGCCTTTCAATTCCTTCAACCGCCACAAACTGAGCGAACTGAGCAGTTGCTAGTTTGAGAATGCTCTGCCTTTGAAATTCGCTTTTTGGATGACTATTCGCTTCTTTTTTTTGTTGCGAACATGAAATACATGCCAAATCAAGTGACCCCCTGGTCCAGCAAACACAATGCACGATTGATTCCTGGGTGCATTAAAGAGAATTTGGATTAGGCATCAAATAAAGAACTGGCACATTGTTTATAATGGCTAGGCAGTCAGGGTGTAAGCCTCTATCTAGGTTGGTGAGAGATTTGGCGGTGAGATTTAGAAAGTATGGGAGAGGAGGGTCTCAAGGAGATTCACTGTTGAGCTCTATAGACGGTCTGGAAACAGGAAGAAGGGGAGGGGGGTGGATATTTCTAGATCTTACTTCTCTCTCTCTGAGAATGAGGCACATGAGAGATCGTAGCTGGAGAACAGAAAAGAGAGACGTTACACAGCCACAGCATGAAGGAGTCTTTTGCAATGGTATTAATATGTTTTTTTTTTTTTACTTGCATAAACACTGTGCTGCAGTTTATACACAATGCGGCTAATACACAGGAAATTACTGTATGTAATCATGTGTGGATATACATTCCATATGAGCATACTGGACTTATGTGTACATATATAAAGACATGCTGAAAATACAGTACCTACATACAATACCTATACAATCCAAGGTAAGGTAAGTGGGTAGTGTAAGCTAAGGTAAGTGGTGTAGTGTAAGTTACACATCAGTGTAAATGATGTACGGCTGGGTTCTATATGATTCCTTTTCTGCAATTGTGCATGTGCAATGGTCTTTCCTTCTTAAGAGTTTGATGACCACCTATAAGCTTTGGGGTCTTGCTGTATATGTAAGCTATATTTGTGCTCACTTGAGGTTGAATGATTAGCGTGTGAATTGTGAGCTGTTAGCTGTGAGCGGTACATGTGTAAGTCTCTAAGTGCTTTAGCACTTAGAATTCAGAATCCAACTGAGATTCATTGCAGTTGAATATTTCTGTCAGAATTCATTTGACTTTATGTGAAATGAATGCTGACAGAAATACTCAACTGCAATGAATCTCAGTTGGATTCTGAACACTGCTTTCATGTGATAAACACAAGAATATGTGATTGAGCCGAGTGGCTTGTTGTGGATGATATATTTGTTGTCATGTCTGTGGTGCTGTGGCGGTGTGGTCTGAGGTGAGCAGACACACCTGCGCAGGCTGGGGTCCATCTGGGCCTCCTCCTGGATGAGCTCGGCCTCGCTCTGGGCGATCCTCATGGCCAGCTCGCGGTCACGCCGCTCCTGCTCCAGCATGGCCTGCTGCTGCACCGACTCCTCACGCTCCAGCACCAGCTGCTTCTCCATCTCAGCCTGCACCGCACGCACACACACACACGCACACGCACACGCACACGCGCACACGCACACGCACACACACACGCGCAGACATACACACACAGACATACACACAAACACTCAGTGTCAGTTTGGTGCACAGTAAACCCTAACACACAAAACACGTACACATACACTTACAGGCACAAGCTTTTGCGGTGCACAGAAGAAGAAAAAAAAACCCCACTGTGGTGCCAGGGATTTAATCACAACCCTGCCAGGTACGAAAATATGGCCTGATCAGCCATGTTATTGGGGTTATATGGCAGCTAATAAGCCTGTCTTGCTATGGCGAGTCTAGACGTACGACCTACAAACAGACCAGGCTGGCAACAAAACAAAGAGCCTGCCAAAGAATGTGAGTTATTTGAGATCGCTAAGGACTTTTAAAGGAACAGGGTGACTTGCAAAATTAAATGTTTATAAAAATTGGTCATTTAATCAGAAAACATGCCCTTTTCATATACAGCGGGGGAAATAAGTATTGAACGTGTCAGCATTTTTTTCAGTAAGTATACTTCCAGTGAGAAATAAGTATTGAACACACTAAGAAACACTACACCAAGGCAAAGAAAGGCAAGGAACAAGCTGGAATCTATAAGTAGTTAACCGCCCTTAGGGAGTCTGGAGTAATAACAGCTTTTCTTTATGACAGCTCTTTTTCTTTTGTTTTATGTAATTCATCATGACTACCCTGTTTTAATCCTATAAATAATGGTAAGACTTGTTGCTCTCATGCTCTCCTAGGATGCTTGTGTGTTTGTAACCTGTCTCCGGTGACGTGAATAAAGCTTTGTACTCTGCCGTACTCTCATGTGCAATATGTAGCTACGCAATAACAAAGCCACATAGTTATTCACATCATTCACAGAATGAGCACAGAGAGCCATAGCAAATGGATGATGGTCTGTAGGGCACGGATGGCTAGAGGGGGAGGAGGAGAGGACGCAACCCAGCATGAGTGAGGGGAGAGTGGGGTGGGGTGGTGGACGAGGGGGGCTGCAGCGTGAGGAAGGAGAGCCACGGCAGGGGTGATCCATCAAGAGCACGCGGGGGCCATCGGGAGACCAGGCAGCGCGGTGCGGCGACGTGGAAGCATCGCCACGGGAGACCGGGGAGAGAATGACTTTCACTCAGCGGGAAGAATGTGATGCTGGCCCGTCAGGAGCGCAGGGGCCATAAATAAGGAGAGGGTCCCCAGAGGGAGGCAGGCTGGGCAGGGCTGGGCAGGGCAGAGAGAGGCCAGTCAGAAACACCAGCGTCAGCGCTGATACTGCTGGGGCTACGGAGTCACAGAAAGGCCAAAAGACCACAGCCGAGGCAGCTCTGGTGATAAGAGGGTGTGGAGAAAGTGAACGGCTAAGATGTCAATGTAGACAGGGAAACTGCAGGGCTATGCAGGTCAGAAAGAGATAAAAAGAGCATCCCAGAATGAGTCGTGTAACCACTGGACAACTGGGGCTATGGAGTCAAATGAGAGGACGAAAGATCCAAGTTGAAACAGATCACGACTCATCTTAACTCGTCTCAAGAGTCACAAGTCGTCTTAAGAAACTCTACTCCACTAAACTTTTTCCTCAATATTTTTGCCATCCTCTGAATACAACTAGCTGCAAATCTCAGCACTCTTCACAACCCTTCACATGATAGTTGCTCAGAGATTTCACCCAAGGGCCTGATCTCGGGAGGATGAGGAGGATGACTGTCACCTACCTGCAGGAGGCGCTCTTCCTCCTCCCTCTTCTTGCACTCCTCCTCCTCCTGCTTCCTCTTCTGCTCCATCTCAGATTTCCTGGAGAAAATAAGGGGGGGGGGGCACCAAGGACAGGTGGAGAAGTTAACACAGGTGCATTCAAAGACTGCACTGCACTCAGATGCATAAAACAATAGACAGCACAACAAGCACAAAGAGCGCCTGCGGGAGTTGGGGACTTTGTAAACAAGTCATCACATTTCAAGACATTTCATTAAAGTATTTAATTAATTATTTGTTTGTTTGTTTGTTTATTCAGGCTCTGGGGATATGAGTCTGTGTGCAAAAGCAAGGTGACACTCACAGGCGGCGGTCCTCTTCCTCCTGCTTGCGGAGCCGGTCCTCTTCCTCGCGGCGCTTGCGCTCGCGCTCCATCTCCTCCTGGATGCGCTTGAGGCGCTCACGCTCCTCCTCCTCCTGCTTCTGCTTCTGCATGGAGGAGAGCAGCTGCTCCGAGCGCTTGACCAGGCCCTCGTACTCCTGCTCGATTTGCTTACGGCTCATCACCGTGCTCTGAGTTTGGGTGGGGTTGAGGTGGGCGTTGGTGGTGATGGTGTTGAATTGATGATTGGGGGGGGGGGGGGGGGGGGTTGGGGGACAGAAAGGACACCGAATGTGAGATGAAACAGAGAGGGACAAAATACTATGACAGTCGCAACACGCTGCAGAACTTCTGAAGTGAAAAGTTCAGAGACATCGCTGCAAATGCGCTGCGTCGGCATTAAAGCTCAAAGTGTACACAACTGCCCTGGCGCACTGTTTCATTCCCTATGAGGAACTCTCTGCTCCTCAACATAAAAGCCAAGCTAGGAGGAACTCATCAAAAGAAGACTGATCTCTCCTCAGAACCATGAACAGGGAGGTAATGACTGCCCATCCCTCTGGCTTGTCAGAATAAAGAGAAACAAGCCTTCCCTTTTTTTATTACAAAATAACTCTAGACAGCCGCTGGCATGATGCATGGCTGATGTATGGTATATACCAGTAGACAAGAGAACAATACATCATGAGTCATAGCTTCATAATGCTAATTTGCTAATCAGTAATGGTGATGACAAGTGAGTTGTGGGTGGACATCTTCACCACTTAAAAATGCTAAGTTTCAGAAGGCTATAAGATCCCCTTTGACTAACTGACTACATATAACAAAGAGCTTACGACACAAGCAAAATCTCCCCAATCAATGCACACTGCTTTTAAAAACAAGTTTTGGGACTCTAGCCCATGTAGCCTTCTAGCCCTTGAGCGGTGTATAGCCTTAATTGGTTTGGGGCTATGTTACACAATAACGCTTCAATGACTTTCCAATACAGAGGTGGTAGCCGGGGACAATCTAAAAGCTCTGTTGCGGATCGACTAAAAGGGGTTTAATCTGAGCCTTGGGGTGGTGCGAGGTTCTCACCTTAATCTTGGCCATTAGCGCGTCAATGGCGGTGCCCAGCTCCTGCACCTGCTTGGACATCTCCTGCTTGCCTTCCTTGAGTCCGGTCACTGCCGGCGTGAACTTCTCCAGCGTCTTCTTCAGGTTCTTCACCTTCACCAGGCCGTCGACGCTGCGACACAGACATAACAGCGCACTCAGTGAGCTACGCTAGCACACGCTAACTCATGCTAATGCATGCTAACACAACAGTACAGCTTTAATTGAAGGGATTTCATGCTACCAGTGGCAAACACAGCATAATCGCTGAGAAAGGCTTTCAGTATTCCTGGAGGATAGAGGGAGATTTGAGTACGTGATGTGAGGGCATGCAGACACCCACCGTGGCTTGTGTCTCTTCTTACATAACCACATGCGCACCGTCTTCTGAATCTTAATGCAGGCCTGGGCTCTGTACTGCACCTTGTTCTTTACTGTGTGTGATGTGCAGGTTGGGGGGGGGCAAATGAGGAGAACAAGCATTCAGATTGTGCTGGCAGATTGTAAATGGTAATGCTAAGTGAGAATGGAGGCTCTGTGGTCTTTGGCGGGGGCCGCTGAGGGCTTGCCAAGGGGATTGATTGAGGGGGTGACGTACGTTTGATGACGGACAGCCCGCACCACTGCACCTTCTTCCAGCGGCTCACCACCAGCCATTTGTTGACCCGCTTCACCAGCTCCAACAAGTGTTCAGGGTCCGACTTCATGATCTGATCAAACTCGGCAAACTGTCACACACACACACACACACACACACACACACACACACACACACACACACACACAGACAGACACACATACCGAAACACAAGACATACCGACACACACAAAACATGCACAAGGACTCGTTTTACGCAATCAGCAAGACAAAAAAAGTTCCGAAGGAGCTGTCGCCCTTGGGAGATGGGAAATATTATGCAGATGTATGGACTGAGTAACGGAGCTATGTATAGGACTGCGTGCGAAGCAGTTACAATACCTTCCCCGGACGGAAGAAGACCCGCGTGAGGCCGAACTTGTAATCATTATCATTCAGTCCCAGAGCCTTGAACAAAGCCTGTGGAGGAAAGGGATAAGCAGACGGATCAGTTTCAGGCCCGCCAAACATATTCAATCATACTATGAGGACCTTGGCAGTTCAGAAGGGTGTGAGGGGTGTGTGTGTATGTGTGTGTATGTGTGTGTGGGGGAGGGGGGACTTGGGGCGGTTGGGGGCACCTTGCAGAAAAGCCGTGGGTCCAGCCTGGTCAGTTTGTCAGGCATGTACTGCTTGTACATATTGTAGAGCTCGTGGAAAGGGGCTCTGGAAGGGAAGCCGCCCTGCATCAGGTCCAGCACTGACACCATGCCTGGTGGAGGAACACAAAGCAATAGGCCATTAAAGGCGAGCCAGCAAAATAAACACTGACAGACACACACAGCCCTGGCTAGTGAAGGCCAATCCAGGTGGCCATGAGAAGGCCTGGCAATGAAAACAAGGCGCTGGGATGAGAACCAAACGGCAGGCATAGAAGTGGGAGCTGGTGAGGGTCATATCTCCCCTCGCACAGAACGTACCGGAACACTGCAGCTGCGAGAGGATCTGGGCGCCCTCGAATTGGTGGCTCACCATCTTCAGGTTGGGCTTGACACAGCGGATGAAGCTAGAGCCCTGGAGAAGGGGAACAGACAGAGAGAAAGAAAAAAGAGAGAGAGAAAGAGAGAGAGAGAGAGAGAGCGTGCACACACACAGAGAAGCACAGTGGCAGAGGTTCAAACAGAGGTCTCTACTGGCAGCAGATGAAAGGCAAAAGCAGCAGACGGTGGACTCTGTGTGAAAGAGAATTCACTCACCGTGCTGCGGAGCTTCTCTAATAGCAGGTTCAGCTGCGTCTGCGGCGGGAGGAGGAGAGGAAACCATGTTATTATTGTTGCTATTATTGTGTGGCTCACTCACAGGTAGCCACCGTGGGACACCACACAGCAAACACAGGGTTAGGGAGGTGAAATGAATGTGTACACACAAAAACTGTGCACACACACAGGCCATGGAAAGCTGCAGGGGTTTCTGTGCGTCCTCATTAGGTAGGCCAGAGTGACGCGCTTTGCATGCAAACAGATGGCCTCTTTAGAACATAATATGTTATGGGATGGCAAACACGTCAACTGACGTCAGGTGAAGTCGGTGTATTAGGAAATGGAAATAATAACACGCATTGTTGGTGCTTATTAAACCAGTAAAGGCTCACGATAAATATCATACCATAACCAATATAATTCAAATAGTGGAAAGAAAGCAGGGAAAAACAAGGAAAAGATTTCCACCGATGAAGAGTGCAAGAAAAAAACAATGAATGAGTGAATGGGAGGGTGAGGAAATGATCTGTGATTAATTCATGCTAAAGAGCTTCAGAACCAAAGCCAGTGTCAATGCCCTGTTATTGAAGCAGCAGCACAATAACCCAAAGATGAACACTCACACACAGAGCAACAGCGCAAGAGCCAGGGAGACTATGTGCACCAAGCGCAGGACACACTGGACAGTGTAGTGGTGTCTGG